>NC_081842.1:31779084-32079157 GCF_963259705.1 Myotis daubentonii | reverse complement strand
AGAAAAAAAAAGTTAGTGGTTATCAAAGTTTTAAGTTAACATCTAAAATTTTTATCATATGTTTTAATAGCTGCAAAAGATGTAATTTTTCAAAATATACTATATTTTGATATTTAAAATTTGCTGTGCCCTATTTATCCAATGGAATTTAAATACCACAGAAATTTATTATTCATCATAACCATTAAAAATATATATATTTATATATATTAATATTAATATATTTAACTGTTAGAAATTTTATTATATTCCTTTCTATTCTCACTAGAGGCCCATTACACGAATTCATGCACTGGTGGGGTCCCTCGTCCTGGCCAGCAATTGGGGCTGATCAGGGCTGTCTCACCCAGTCCCGACTGGGGTAATGGGGGCCAGTCAGCAGGGGAGGTTCCATGAGAGGTTGGCTGGCCAGCCCAAATTGGGGCCCATCAGGGCCAGCCAGCCAAGGAGGGACCTCGGGAGGGCTCCAAGGCATGTCCAGCCCTCTCACCCAGTCCCAATCAGCCAGACCCCAGCCGCAAGCTAACCTACCAGTTGGAGCATCTGCCCCCTGGTGGTCAGTGCATCAACCGATTGGTGGGACACTTAGCATATTACACTTTTATTATATAGGATATTTCCATTCCATTTCCTTCAAATAATTTTATCCCAAAGTAATAAATGTACATGTCTTAAAATATTTTTGATGATTCTAAGTTTCTACAACAATATCTATAATTTGAATAAAAAATTTTTAAAATGTCCCATATCTACAAGGGTCAAGATGTTTAACCTTTTTTTCTAGATTGAGTGAGCATTTATGATCATTAGTAGTACACAACTAATGAAAAAAATCTGTAATTCAAATTTTGATTAAAAATTACTCATTTTTAAAGCAGTTATTTTGGAAATTCATCTCAATGAGATTTAATTATTAGTGGATAGATATTTCTTACTAATAAAGTAAAACAATGTTCAGCATAAATTCTATTATTACTTTGTGGTATTATAAACTTTTTGAAAATCTTGTTTTCATAGGTAAGTAAGAATGGAAGGATCACTGTTACTCAATCCATGAATTATTTCCAAGTTAAACCAAAATGCACATAAAAATTACTCAGCAAACTAATTTTTAATAATTTATTAGTTTATTTAGTTATTAAGTTTATATATTAGTTTATATATTAATTTATTAGTTATTAAGGGGCTAATAACTCAATTGGGCCCCTTGATTTTGTTGAAATAAAAAACTTATATTGTGAAAAGATTTGTTATCCAGTTGTTACAGTCATTCCCTCTTAGTTTCTGGGCAGCATACCAAAAAGGCTTTACCAAGACTTAATAAAAGACTTAGTTGTATTGTTCAATCTTTCACTGAAAGGCAACTTGCTTAACCTAATATACCCAGAAAGAATTGGGAAAATTAAGACCTGGCTGGTTTGGCTCAGTGAATAGAGCGTCGGCCTGCAAACTGAATGGGTCCTGGATTTGATTCTGGTCAAGGGCACGTGCCTGGGTTGGATGCTCAGCCCCCAATAGGGGGCATGCAGGAGGCAGCCGATCAATGATTCTCTCTCATCACTGATGTTTCTATCTCTCTCTCCCTCTCCCTTCCCCTCTGAAATCAATAAAAATATATTTTCTTAAAAAAGAATTGGGAAAATTAAAATATTATTAATTTTATACATTTTCACATATATGTAATAAAATTCTTCTATTTTATCACATGCTCTATTTATATCAAACCATGAGAGCTCAGATTTAGCTTGTTAGCTTGTTCAAATTCATTGTCATAACCTAATGGGCCAATTCCATCCTAAGTGTCAAACTAATTGTGCAAATCAGACTTATTTTCTCTCTGAGTTAATTTTGTCCTTCCAATAATGTTCATTCCTATGACAGCCATCTCATGTCTGGATTGCAGTGTGCTTCACAGGTAAACATAGGTATGAGGTGTGGATACCTGCTATAAGTATGTCTTCTACATTTCTTACAGTTGCTTTATTTTCTTTACTTTTACTGGTCTTGCCCTCAGGAGAAATGCACTTTGAAAACAATTGGATAAGGTCTGCTAAACAATAAGAGAGGTTATTCTCCTGTTTTACAATGTCTGAATTCAAAATATATGGCCAAACTATGCTATTTCTTAGAAACCACCTAATTTAGGTAAGATTCACAGGTAAAATTATTTCCAAGCATCCCTTTGTTTGGCACCTCTAAAGCTTCAGGCATAGTAGCATGGTGAGAGTCAGGATCCAAAGAGGATTCTACCTGAATTTTGCAAAGTGGGAGAAGGTGCCGGGAGCCAAATCCAGCATGTTCAGCAGGGCTGAATCATCTGGAGTGGCAAGGGCATTTCCCCAAACCTGAAAAGGATGCATTAAATTAAGGTGCTCAGAGCATCTTAATCTACATGTTATTGCCTCCTACTGACCAAACACCTGAACAGCCATAAGCAAATTCTTCCAATCTGGCAATGGATTTGGATACAAAACCTGACCCTTTGATGTGTATATCTCTGCCTCGCCTCAGGACAATTTGTGTTAATAAAAAGCATGGGGTCCTGAAACGGGGAGAACTTAGTTTCTTTAGCTAGGCTCCTCTGACCCCCAAATGCCTTTCAAAATTATGCTTTGTCTCTGGACTCTTTATTAAAGTTACACACAGCCCTTCTCCAGATTGCTGAACCATTCTACATGCTGGAACAAGAACCCCGGCAAGAAGGATAATCATGAAAGATATGTTGGAGAGAAGATCTGGCCTAACACTCAACTCAGTGAGTGTTAGGTATGATTTTTGTCCATGAATAAGAGATAACATGTCCAATTTTGAAAACAGTTATTGTAAGTTATTCACAAACCGTGCCCCTTTTAATCCTAGAATTGGTAATGGTATACTACTGTTGTTAGTTTCACTATTACTAGTCCCAGGCGCTTTACCATCCCTTGTTGGTTCCTTAACTTGGCCTACTCCTTTGTAAATTGTTTCTTCTTTAATCACCCCTCTCAGTAGACCATCTGTTTCTGCTGAGGCCCTGAACAATACAGCATATGAATTAGAACATCGAAATTAAAGCTTTAAGCAATCATTAAAAACTTTGCAAGTGTTCATCTGTAAGTGTATTCATGGGCGGGGAGAGATGGGGCAGAAAACTATCGAGTTCTTTTACAGCAAGCATGTCAAACTCTCAGCCCACGGGCCGCATGTGGCTCAAAATGAATATTTTTTGCAGCCCAGCCAATATAAAACAGTATGTAAATGTTTTCATCCCCTACATAGTACCCTGATCTTTCCTACCATTGGTTGCCCTAAGGATGGTGTAAACTTCTGATTGGTCTGGAATGTTATATATGTTGCTGCACTTATACAATAAACTCAGATCTGCGTCACTGAAAAAAAAAAAAAAGAAAAATGTTTTCATAAAAATTTCTTAACTTAATTTTTACAATATCTTGTTACATATGATTATTGGTAACGAACTACAACGTTCACTAATGACTGATTACTATAATCGTGTTGCATTCATTTCCCTTACTCGCCTTAGGCGCAGGCGTGCCATTTCTCTCCACTAATACCATCAGCGAATATTTTAACAGCCAATTGCCACGTCATTAGTCATACTGACTCGTTTGGTGTGCGCAACAGAAAATATGTCACTTTCGGAGAACAAGAAAAATAGGTTTATTTGCGTTACGCTTATTAATTTGTGCAGTTATTCAGTGTCTGGTAAGTTCATGTTCAAGAAAAAATATTAATTTTTATTAAAATGTTCTATTATTTTATGTTAATGATTACTCATTTATTTCAGCCCTTTGTATTCACCATGTCTCTATCAAAATAAACCTACGTTTCTATGAAAATTAAAGCTTTTGTTTTTTTGAAGCCCACATAAACTTAAACCTTGTATATTTGGCGCTGTTAGCCTTTGAGTTTGACATGCTTGTTTTACAGGTAATATAGGCCTTGTACTATTATTTGATCTTTAAACGGTAGACATGCATTATTTTATAAAAGTAAGAAATTGTTAAATTACAATAAAATGTGTAACTTAAAATATTAAATCAACTGAAAAAAATCTATGTATCTCACACAAGTGGATAAGATTATGTATACACAATATATTTTAGAGATGGAGAGAGTAGAGAGGGGGCTGAGAGGGAGAGAGAGAACAATGTTAACAGTGGTTATGATTATCTGTAGGTGGTAGGATTTCAGCTAGTGTGTGTGTGTGAGTGTGTGGTCCAAGTTTTATTCATTGTGCATGTACATTCTTTTTATAATAGGATAAAAATAAATGTGGGGGAAATTAACTTTTAGAAATAGATTGTGAAAAGAGAACTGGGTCTGCTGATGAGTGGCTAGCCAAACTACAGAATACTGCTCAGCAATAAAAATTTTAAAAAAATAGTAAACAACTGAGATATGTATTAAAAGATATATTGAGGCATAAAATTTTTAAGAGTGTATTTGAGGAAAAATCAATACAAATCAGGTAGTGCCAAATCGGAAGTTGTTAAGCGTGCTCCATCAACGGGAGCTAGGAACAAGACGTTTCTGGAGACTATTTGATTGGCTAAGGCTGCTTTATGTGGGAAAGCCTGCTTGGCTGTCTGTGATTGGCTGTACTTAGGTTTCCATTACCCTTGATGCATTTATAGGTTTAGGTTTTGTTTTGCTTACATAGGCTGTCAAACCGTACCTCCTTGTTTAATTGATTTAAAATGTAATAACATGGATGAATCTCAAATGTATTAGACTAAAAGAACAAAAACTGTCTCCAAAGGCTACATAATCTATGATTCTATTGACATGGTATTTAGAAGGCAAAAGTGTAAATGTTACCATCGTTAGCTAGTTATTGAAAGAAAGGAGCAAGAAAAGTCAGGTTGTTGAGCATGGTCAGGTGGGGACACCGAGCCTGTTTGCTTCACCAGGCTACAGCTTCACATCCTAAGGCAGCAGTTCTCAACCTTGGCTGCACATTAGAATCACCTGGGAATCTTTTTAACATCCTCAGAATGAGACCCAGAAATCAGGATTTTAAAAAGATTCCCAGGTAATTCTAATGTGCAGCCAAGGTTGAGAACCACTGCCCTAAGGAATCTCAGCATTGTCCCTCCAAGGGGATTAACACCCCTTCCTTCCCCCGTCCGGTACCAGACTGTGTGTGGGAGGGGAGAGCAGGGGGATGATAAGGACATGTGCAACAAATTCAAAATGGCAGAGGGGGAGGTACTGAACCATAGAGTACTCTCAGTCTAACCTGGGAAAAGATCGTTGACACCAATGCAAGCCCACAAACATTTGGAAAATCTTCTGGTTCCTCCCAAGCCTGCACTGGCCCCATGCATTCACGTGTCCTCTCTCCATAGCCATGTGGCCTTAGCAGCAGTGTGGCCCAAGGCACGGGGACTGTACACGCAGGCTCCAGGTGGGAGCCTGAATTCTGCACACAGCTCAGCAATGGGTTGCAGCCAGGAACACAGCTAAACTAGCCAGATGCTGGACTAGGACTAAGATTTAATATGGCACAGGCTCTATGGACATTGACTTGATTTCTGGCCCTGATTTTCCATGGTGAGATAGAGATGGGACATTAGGGAATTCCTTTAATTTTGCTTCCCGGATAAATCTTAACACAGACCTCATCTGCTTTTGTGGGTCCCTGGAAATGCCTTTCCTCATGACACTCCAGGAACCCCACATCCACCAGAACAGAAAAATTAGAAAGCAGAGTAGTGTTTGCAAGGGTTTGGAGTTGATTTATAGAGGGTCCGCATAAACTATCTTGATTGCATTATTGCTTTTGCCAACCCCAGCATATTGTATACCAAAATGAGTGAATGTTGCTCTATGCAAAATTGTAAAAATGAATTTTATGTTTTTAAAAGTTTTGGACAAAATCAAAGGCAATGAACATCTTATCTTCTCAGGTCTCTATAGAGATTCCCCCCCCCCCCCCCCGCCCCATATTTTCTGCCTATGGTCAAATCATGAATCAAAACCAAACTAATTAAGCTTTGTTTATTCTGTTAATTCTGGGTAATTTGCAGCAGAAAAGGAATATGCCAATCATTAAAATCCAGAGGAAAGCACAATTTGAGCTTCTCTTCACAGTCTCTGAGCTAACACTCAAAGCCTCTCTCCAGAATTGCCAAGGAGGCTTGATTGAGTTTCAGCATCATTTCCAGACCTACACATTAATAATCAGTGAAATGGCCCAAAAAGAGAGCACTGAAAGGAACATGAGTGTCAAATATCTGCTAACTGCATCGTCGATTTCAGGTGATGGAGAACTGAATATAAAAGCCATGGTACCCCTTTCCCTGTCACACTCTGAAGCAGAAATCAACACTCTGACAAGGATCTTGATCTCATGGCATTCTCTGTCCCCAAGGAGGCGGGGATAAGGCTGGCTCAGGCTGAAGCTGTGCTGACTGTCATGCATCCATCTGCACAGACAGGAATATCTGTACTCAGAGTCTCTGACAACCAGTTCCAGGTTCCACTCGTTCCCAAGTGACACTGGTGATTATTTTTATCTCCTAACGTTATAGTTTAACTAATTCACTAATGATTAAGACAATTTTAAAGACCAAGCAAGCCCCACTAGCTAAATGGCACTTTCGTTAACATGCAAAAGGTGTCCGCTGCCTGCAGCTAGCTAATAATGCATTGTAATGAATAGTACTTGGGAAAAGTGTCTTGTCAGCGGGACCCCTGAGGTTGTTTTCCTACTGCCGCCAAGATGATCTCCGTCAGGCCTTTTCTGTTTCACCAGATAAGTTATTGGGGCTGCCCTATCCTGATTCTTTTCATTCTAAAAGTAAGTTGGGTTCTGATTCCAAAATGTCACCGAATGTTCATTAGCATTTTCTTGGGGTGCTGGGATGGTATAAGTGAATAACTACCTCCTTATTTACTCAGCTCCAGTGCTGCCTGGCAAAGACACATCCCTCTCTATCTCAGCAGGAGGGCTTAAGCAAGCAAACCTAGGGAAGTCGGGGAAATGATTCACCAGCCCCAGGAAAGATTTCTTCATTTGCTTGCTCTATCTCATACTCTTCTCACTGATTGCTTTGTTTTTAAATTTTAGTTTCCCTGTGTGTAGAATCTGTTTTGTCCCATTATTCTTAATTGGTGCTAAAAAGAATATTTTGTATGTGGAGAAAGCAATCTTGGATATCCTATACAATTAACTATTACATCACCTAATACCACTTTGGTGGAATAAGAAACAGATGATGATGGTTTCTGAAACCACAGTAGTTCCATGAAAGCCAAGCAAAATAACAGCAAACAATAGCATTGAGAACATGGCCAAGGGCCCATCCTCATCTCCCACATCATTATCACTGTCAAATAAGAACATACATAGAAATCTTTTTGAAAATTCGTCCCCATCCCCAGATTCTCCTTCCAATCTCTGTCACCCTCCACTGCCCACCCACATTTGTCCAGGAAAGGATGAATAAGGTACATGTCCTGCACACCACATTTTCCAAAAGTAGAAGGTGACTAAGTCATGTGCATATTATAGAATTACTGGAATGGGGGGAAATACATGATGATATATAGAGAGATACAAATATCTATAATAATAAAAGGGTAATATGCTAAATAGACCGGATGTCTTCCAGACATCCTTCCTGACACAGCCGGGGCCGGAGGAAAGCCAGCCCAGGTCCCAGGGGCCTGTGGGCAGCCCAAGGGAAGCCAACCTGGTCCCTGGGTGCCTACGGGCAGCCCGAGGGAAGCCAGCCTGGGTCCCAGGTGCCAGAGGGAAGCCGGTGCCGGCAGCTGGGGAAAGGTCTACTCTTGCACAAATTTTGTGCATCAGGTCTCTGGTATAGATTCATAGTGAAGCAAGAATCATTGTTTCACTGGCTCTGCAATTATATATAACTAGGGGCCCAGTACACAAATTCGTGCACTTTGAATGGAACTATGGGCCATAAGGCTGTGGTGGGCACAGGGGCGGGTCTTGGCTCTTCCTCCGCTCCTCCACCTGGCCCCTCCTGCCATGGTCCCCGGTTCCCCATCTGTTGGCAGCCCCACTACCGCCACCACTGCCACCCCCACACGCTGACGGTGCCAGCCCCACGCACACCCACTGACAGCATGGAGTGATTGGGGCTGGTGCCAACAGCGGTTGCATGCGGGGCCAGCGCCAACGGCTGCTGCCCTGATCGCCCCTCAGGAGCAGGGGAGATGGAGAAGCCCTCAAGGGCGATCGGGGCCGGCAGCCACCACTCGCAAACCCTGACAGTGCTGAGCGATTGGGACCAGCACTGGGCACAGGCAGCAGGTGCAAGCGGCAGCTCCAGGGCCAGCAGTGGGTGAGAACAGGGCTGGTTCCAGCAGCAGGTGTGAGTGCCAGGCAGGACCACAGCATGCGGGAGCAAAGAATTTTGCCCTGACTGTGGTTCAGTGGATAGAGCATCGGCCTGCGGACTATAAGGTCTCAGGTTTGATTCCGGTCAAGGGCATGTACCTTGGTTGTGGGCACATCCCCAGTAGGAGGTGTGCAAGAGGCAGCTGATCGATGTTTCTCCCTCATCGATGTTTCTAACTTTCTATACCTCTCCTTTCCTCTCTGTAAAAACTCAATAAGATATATTTTTAAAAAAAAAGAATTTTCAGTAACCACCAAAGGCTTGCCCCAATGACAGCAACTGGCACCCCACCTTGGTCTGACATCCCTGCTCACCTTCTCCACCATCCCACCATGTTCCACACTTGCCCCCTTGTGGTCAGTGCATGTCATGTGACCAGTTGTTCAGTTGTTCAGTTGTTCCACCGTTCAGTCTATTTGCATATTAGGGTTTTATATAGACAGATTATATTTTCATTAAGTTGGAAATTAGATACAAAGAAAACCTCTAATAACTTTGGATTGGATCACATAGTGGAGAGTCTAGTAGTGTGTCTATGTTGTGGGATAGAGTGTTCTATGCATGTCAATCAGGTAAATTTGGTTGATAGTATTGTCAGGCCTCCTGTTTCTTTACTGAATATATATCCCTTTACTTGTTCTCTGATTACTAAGAGAGAAGTATTGAAATCTCCAATTGTAACTGTATTTGCCTCATTGTTAACCTGTGCCACCATCAGACATACCCCTCCCCAACATTTAGGCCACTCTAAACTCTACTATGATGATGATTACCATTTTAAAAATAAGGAAACTGCGTCATGGGGAGGTTAAATAACTTACACAAGGCCACTCAACTAGTAATGGCAGAGCAGGCAGAGTCCCTCCTCTTCACCCACATGATATGCTGCATCTTATCTGTGAATTTCAAAAATACATAAGATGAAGCCATGACTTTATTCTCCCTTTACAAGGTGTTTGTAGCACAAGCCGATGTCTAGGGAAGCTCAAGTGCCATTCTGCCCTCCACTCTCTCCCACCTCCACCCCGACTCAACACAATCTCATCTTCCACACAAGGAACATTGGAGGGGACTCTCCGAGGGAGAGGGCGTGTTGTTAGGTGTTGGAGCTTCCAGAGGGTCAGAAGAAGGTAAAACCTGTTTTGCAAGACTGGTTCTTTGGTATTCTTTCTTTCCAGCTTCTCTCTGTTCCTAGCTTCCTTAGCTTTCTCCTCCTCCAGGATGCTGGGTGGGCAGGTCTGAGCCCTGCTTTGAGAGAGGTCCATTGCCTGAAGAGGCCTGGAGGTGAGGAGATAAAGCTAGGATTGGTTGCTGAGTGGTTTAGCAATCCACTTATCCTTGCTTTTTATGTCATCAGTGTGGTAAGACCTCAAAGATCAAGTATGGAGTGTGGGCTTTGAGAAAGGAGCAGCAAAAACCTGTTTTCAAATTTGGCCTTAGGCTAGAAAGGCAAAAAGGAGTCCTCCTGGTTCACTCACAGTTCACCTAGTTTAGCAAGACCAAGATGTCTCACAGGAGTGAGGTGAAAGTTATACAGGAATGGGCAATGAGTATTCTCCTGGAATATAGCTTATATGTATAGACCTTTTAGGGAGACTTTCATGGTGGGCTATTTTCATCAGACAAAAACTCAAACCATAAGATTTTTCATGGGAATGGAATAACGACTTCTAAACCTGAGGAATGTAAATTTCCATTGAAGATATGGCTGATGAATTGTTCAAAGATTTTTTTCCCCAAAACTAAGGTCCCTTCTGGTTTAGATTAGTGAAAACTTTGGATTCAATGCAGGGCAGGCTGAAATTTCAGTGCATTTGATATCTTAAAAGTAAGAGATAACCCACCACCCTCTTTAGTTAGCTCAGGAAGGACTGTGAGGTCTAAACACCAATATAAAGCTGATATCCAGGCACTTCAGAAGACCAACTCCCAAAGGCACCCAGACAAACCCGGCAAAGTAGTGTTTGTCTTGCTGCAGTAACTATGTCAGGGTCTGACCTTGGTCCTGTGGGCATAGCAAGTCAGTTTCATAGGGTCTCAAGGCTGCCTGGCTTCAGGGGTACAGGGCATGCAGAGGTAAAAAAAAAAACACAAAAACAAAACAAAAAAAAACAGGGTCTCTGGAGCCAAACTACCTCAGTTTGAATCTGGGCTCTACCCTTTACTAGCTGCAAGTCACTTGAACTCCCTGTGCCTCGGTTTCTACACTTAAAAATGTCTAATAATAATAGTAGCTGCCTTCTATGGCTGTTATAAGAATTAAATGAGTTATTGTTTGAATAGTGTTAGGATCAGGGTCTGGCCATGGTGAGGTTTATTACAAAACTAGTAAGAGATTGGTCATAAATCCAGAATAGCAAATTATTTTACAATGAGGAAATAGAGTGTTGAACAATCTGGAGACTTATGTTGACATCACCTGGCCCCAAGGAAAGCCAAAGCAACAAGGTTCTTAAAGAAATGAAATGTTAGCAAGCAAGGAGAGTTGTGATGACTTAAGTATCTAGTAGCATTAGGCTTTGAGATTGTTGAAGATTGTAATATTCCTACTATAGATATGTTAGTATATTTATCAGGCAAGAATTGAAGCCTCAAAGGTTATCTATGTAGCCTAAAGGTTGTAATAATACTATATAATAAAAGCATAGTATGCAAATTGTCCCCTCGACTGGGAGTTCAACCAAGGGGTGGGGCCGGCCAGGGGAAGGGAGGGAGGCCTGACCAGTGGCAGGAGGCCTGGGGAAGGGAAGGAGTACCTGGCCGACTGCTGCCAACTTCTAGGGACCCTGGCAGTGCATAAATTTTGTGCACTGGGCCTCTAGTCCTATATAATAGAAGGCTAATATGCAAATCGACCGACCAGTTTCTATGACACACACTGACCACCAGGGAGCAGATGCTCAGTAAGAGGGCACAGGCCGGGCTGAGGGACCCCCTCTTGAGTGCATGAATTTCGTGCACCAGGCCTCTAGTAATAATAATATGATGATGATGATGTTACAATAATAATTTGGTAATCATTTACTATGTCCATTAAAAAGAGATTCTCTCATTTATTCCTCACAACACTCCTATAAAGTAAACACTACTATAGATAAGGAAACTAAGATTTAGAGAGATATGTGTTCTCTCTGGAATTTTGCCCTTGTAGTTTCCTGGTCTGGAGCACACATTTGCCAGTTACTTGGATTATTCCTATTTGTCCTTCAAAACTAGGTTCTACAGTTCCCTACTCTAGAAAGCAGGTGCAACTCCCCTTCCTAGAGCCCCTTCTGGGCTAGCCTCACTTCCTCTCTTTCCCCAGCCCTCTGCACAACCTAGCCTCTTCAAAGCACTTGCTATGTCACATTAAAATGTCCTTAGCTGTCTCTTTTATTAGGACAGAGTAATGACTTGTTATGACTATACTAGAGGCCCAGTGCACAAAATTCGTGCATGGGTAAGGTCCCTAGTGGTTGCTGGCTGCTGGCCAGGGTCTCCCTTCCCCTGGCCGCCTGCCACCTCCACTGCCACCGCCAGCCAGGGGCCTTCCTTCTGGTTGGCCGGCTGGCCCCACCCCCTGGTCAAACTCCCAGTTGAACTCCCAGTCGAGGGGACAATTTGCATATTAGGCTTTTAGTTTATAGGATCTTTCTTCTTTTCAGAGGTGTTCAGTATCTGGCAGAAATGATTATTCAGTAGAATATGGTGTGAATATAGATGATAGGAAAGGCTTTAAGTATCAAATGGGTGATTGGATGAAGGACCCTTTAAGGTCCAATCATGAGACACTACAGTTTTGAGATTCAGATTTGAGCCTGACTGGCTTAAATAGATGATGCTGAACTTCACTGAGAAATGAGAAGTTGTTACAAAAGGAAAATAAGAAGTCAATTCTGAGTTCAAATGAACCAAAGAAATGGCCCCTTCAAAGGTGAGAAGCCCATCTAAAAGTAGAGAATCCAAACATTTTTAAAGGAATAAAAACCCCACTATATTTATATATATATATATATATATATATATATATATATATATATATATATATATATATATATATATATATATATCATAATTTTATCCTGCACTACACTATGTCTAATTAGCAAATGTAAATTAGTTCCTATGGATTATAGTAGTTTGACCCTAGGAATAATCCAACTTGAGTAATATCCTCAAAGAATAAACTAAGTTTATATCTTGGACTCAAATATACCACAGAAAGGGAGGGATTGGCCCCTCCTTATTACCAAATGGCCACAGCAGCTGTAGCAATGAGCTCCTGAAAGGCTCCATTCCCAGCCTTGATTGACTGTTGGCCTCTATTGACTATGACCACGGGGCCCCAGGTGGTACTGTCTTTTCTGCCATCTAAGGACTTCATGAACTGTAAATCAACTTAGAACTGATAAGCACACCTCAACTATCACTTAGACTCTGTGCCAAAGGATACTTGTCCAAAATCTGTCGTAAACCTTTCACGCTCGGAAACTTACGGTGAGAATCTCTCCATAGCAAGCATATTTATTTCACTTAGGCCTCAGAAAAGAGCTTAACAAAATGTAGCTTGGTCCTTTTGTCTTGTTTTTCATGTATCTTTATTGCAGGAAAATTATGTTGAGGGGGTCTCTGGTAGAAGGCTGGTTTTGATTGCCAATGTCATAATCTAAATTTCATCACAAATATTGATTGATTTAAGAGTGACAAAGGAGAATGGTCCTCAATTATCTGTTACAGAGCCAAGCTTAATCTGAGGGTTGTGGGAATACTAATTTTTTTTATTAAATTCATTGCAAGAAAATGTACTCATGTTCTGACGCAAATCAGTAATTTCAAGGTGTGTTTGCCAATAACAGTGTCACTATAGCACAAAATCAAAGTTTAATGTGCCTGTGTCCGTGTGCTTTCCAAATGCATTCCATAGTCCACTTGTAATACAGATAAGCTCTGCTATTTTGGATTTTATCCAAGAAACTATGTAACCAAGAAGGTGTGTGGTTATTTTTTTTAACTTGTGAAAATCACCCCTCCTGAGGCAGTCCATTTCTTTTAGACAGCTCTAAATGTTGGAAACTACTTCATTAAATTGAGCCAACATCTACTTCCCTGAAATGTCTTCCATTTTTTAGGTGGGAACATCTTCCAGGTAAAAACTTCACTGTCAGCTTATCATGAAAAATAACTTTCTAATAATCCAAATGTTTTGTTGAACAGCGAGTTCCCTATCAATTGGACCACTGTATCAATTGAGTATACCAACTGCATATATACTATGTGCCAGGCACTTTTCTAAGTGCTTTACCTCTAATAAATTTTCTACCACAAGAACACCTTTAGGTGGGTACAATTATTATCCTATTTTAAAGATGAAACTGGCATAAGGTTTTTAAGCAACTTGGCTCAAATAACATATGCAGGTAGCAAATGAGGAGAGCCAGGACTCAAATCAGATAGTCTAAATCCACTGACCATACGGCAAAGCCTTTTGTATTGATTGCATCACCACTTGGCACAGAAAATTCCAGCAGCAAAAAAGGTTTGAACTAAATAACATCTGAAATCTTTTTCCACCATGAAGATATATGGTGCACGGAATTTTCATACAATGTGGATATTTCCCCTAACCACCCCTCCCCCAGAGTCTAGACTAGAAGCCCCTCTTCTGTGCTCCCTTAGATACTTGTACTTCCTCCATAATGGCAGCTATTTTATAATTACTTATTGTGTTTCTCCCACATAAAACTCTATGGCCTCCAAAAGAGGACCACTTCTACTTTCTTCATACTTGTATCCTGAGTACTAAACACAGTTTCTGGCAAAAAGTAAGCAGTCAATAAGAATTTGTTAGATTGCCCTAACCGGTTTTGCTCAGTGGATAGAGCGTTGGCCTGCAGACTGAAGGGCCCCAGGTTCGATTCTGGTCAAGGGCATGTGCCTTGGTTGCGGGCACATCCCCAGTGGGGGGTGTGCAGAGGGCAGCTGATCGATGTTTCTCTCTCATCGATGTTTCTAACTCTCTATCCCTCTCCCTTCCTCTCTGTAAAAAATCAATAAAATATATTTTTTTAAAAGAATTTGTTAGATAAAGGAATGAAAGAATGAACCAATGGTAACATCCCTTTGTTCTACAAATGAAATTTCCGCAAGTCTTACTGCAGCACTAGATTCTAGAGTAAAGCCTAGAACAGTGATGGCGAACCTTTTGAGCTCAGCGTGTCAGCATTTTGAAAAACCCTAACTTAACTCTGGTGCTGTGTCACATAGAGAAATTTTTTGATATTTGCAACCATAGTAAAACAAAGACTTATATTTTTGATATTTATTTTATATATTTAAATGCCATTTAACAAAGAAAAATCAACCAAAAAAATGAGTTCGCATGTCACCTCTGACACGCGTGTCATAGGTTCGCCATCACTGGCCTAGAAGGAAGCAGTTATGCACACACACTAAAGTCAAGGGTCTTTCAAACATGTAACCTTTTATGCAAATTGTATGTTACTTACTAATAAAAGAATATAAATATTCAACAATAGATTTGTTAAATAAATTGATTTGTTCACTCAGTGGAATATTAAAAATGATATTGAAACATAATAATTAATGACATGAAAACACATTCTCAATACATAGATGAAAAAAATTAACCAATAAGCCCATTTTTTGTGTATGTGAGAACAAAAAAGAGAAACAAATAAAGTAGTATATACACATAAACATTACTGAAAAGATATGTTATAACCCTAAATAACAATATTGTTTTTCTCTGCTATAGAATCAGAGATGAATTTTTATTTTTTACAGGACAGTTTTCTTTCTATATCATCAATCTCTATTTTCTAAATTTCTACAAGTGAACATGTATTACACATTTTAAAAAAAGGAAAAAGAAAGGGTTGGGGTTTTTTTTGCTGAATAGAAATTAATTATATGTATAAAATTATTAGAAAGGAATGGGTACACCTTCTACCTATGCACTCAATTATCTCTTTTCCCAATTCTTTAGTTGAAATACTGTATACAAGAATGTATAAAGGAAATGTATAATGGCTCTTGGGAAATATTGTATTGGAGAGGTACAAAAACATAATAGAGCATCATCACCCAAACTGGACTAAAGTATTAAGAAGCCACTGTGCTAGCACGAATCTCTTCATAGTTTTGTCTTTCTCCACTGGTTGTAACAAATGCACTAACGCTCATGAAGTGATGAAAACCAACCAACCAGACAAGCAAGCAATAATAAATCCTTCATAATAGCAAGTGCTGACTAGACAAATGAAAAAATAAATAAACAGGTGAAAAACAGTGACCTAGAACTGTATAAGTTATGGGAAAAAATATAGATAAAAATTCCAGGCAAAATAAGTTTTTCAAAATGTTTTCTTGAGGTCCTACTATTTTTTTCCTCCAATATCACCAGATTTGGAAAAATGTTATGCCATGATTTCAACTTCTTAATTTCCCCCCATGCTATAACAGCAAAAAAGAAGGGATGGGGGCAGGTAGAATAAAAGACCAGGGAAAAGGTGGTGAGCAATACTGGTGCTGGAGCTTGTAAAATAAATAATTTGTCAACTGATACAGGTAATGGTTAATATCTATACTAATAATAGAGGAATATGCAAATTGTCCAGGACGCCATCACAGTAATGACTGAACAGCAGGCTGCGTGGAGCGACAAGGCCAGCAGGGGGGTTAGTGAGGGATGACCAAATGACTGAACATCAGGCTGCATGGGGCAATCAGGCCAGCAGGTGGCCAGTTGGGGGCGACCAGGCTGGCGGGGGGTGAGGGGGGCAGTTGGGGGCGACAAGGCCAGCAGGGTGGCAGTTGGGGGTGACCAGGCCAGCAGGGTGGCAGTTGGGGGCGACCAGACTGGCAGGGGGGGCAGTGACTGGTGACCGGGCTGGGGGGGTGGTTAGTTGGGGGTGACCAGGCCAGCAGGGTGGCAGTTGGGGGCAACCAGGCAGTCCGGGGGGGGGGGGGAGTTAGGGGCAACCAAGTCGGCAGGGGGCGGGGCAGTTGGGGGTGGCCAGGCTGTCAGGCAAAGGAGTTTAGGGGTGATCAAGCTGGCAGAGGGAACATTTAGGGGCAATCAGGCAGGCAGACAGGTGAGCAGTTAGGAGCCAGCAGTCCCGGATTGTGAGAGGGTGCAGTCTGGGCTGAGGGGAAACCCCCCCTCCATGCATGAATTTTTGCACCAGGCCTCTAGTATAGATAGATATAGATATAGATAGATAGAGATAGAGATAGAGATAGAGATAGAGATAGAGATAGAGATAGAGATAGAGATGAAAATGAGTAGGGGAGGGGATGTGCCTGTGAGTCACTAAAAATTGGCCCTCCTTCCATTTATTTGTGGGAAGAATTCAAGTTTGATGCCCAAGATTGGGAGAAGGAACAGTCAGGGGAGTGACATATCAGGTGAGAGCACAGGGTTATCAGAGGGTAAACAGTTCCATCTCTCTACACCTTGGGGTCATCTAAACAATTACCTTTGGAACCACTTACCATATTATAAGACCTCCCTACATGCCACAGCAACTCTTTGCATGAGAAAAACACAATATTTAGTAAAATCTCACTCTCAATGAAATTCTTTCTATTGAGAGATGGCCATGCATTCACAAGAAACAAACAAAACAAAAAAAACAAGCCTTTTTTTTTTTTTAAGAGAAAGCTACTGTAGGTAAAAGAGAATAACTTGGAGAAAATAAAATTCACTATGGAGAGTGATATCATTAAAAATGAGCATCTTATGGGTGAGTTAAACATCTGAAGATATGGTCCACCCTAAGAAATGGTGCGAGATATCTAGCTTAGGTGGCTATGAGATATGCTAGTACTTTGAGTGCCATCTGGGCGAACAGGGACTGTTTGGGGGAACTGCACTTTAAGTACAGATAAAAGTAATTCAATCAAATATATGCACTCTGACATCTTAAGGCTGGGATGTGGCTAGGAGTGATTTCCTCAGAGCATGTGAAAAAAATATATTAAGAACTATATACAGCAACATAGATGAATCCCACAGGCTAGTGTAAGGTAAAAAAAAAAAAATTCATAGTGTATGACACTCTAAAATATGTAAAACAAACTTATGTGCCACATTTCAGAGTAGTGGGCTTTGTGTGAGTTGGGACAAGAGGATGGGTGAGGTTTTGACTAGGCGGACAAGAGAAAAGCTACTGCATTGCTAATAATGTTCTATCTTAATCTGGGTTATAGCAACATAAAGTATATACGCTTGTAAAAGTTCATTGAGCCTTATGTATGCACTTAAAATGTGTTCACTTTTCTGTATGTGGGAATAGGAAGTTAAGGGAAGAGAGAAAGATGTAAGTATTATACAGCACTTCCCAAAAGAGATGCACTGCCTTTGGCAACCGAAATCATTCTAGTCATGAGAAGGCCACCCCGTTAGGAGGCATTTCATGGCGTTTGTGTCAGGATCACTCCTTTCCCTTCTCTCAGTCTCCTGGGAAGGGTAGTGAAACTCTGGAGCCAGCGAGACCTGGTTTAAACCTTGCCCTCATCACACTGACCAGCTTTGGAACTTGGGCACATTCAGCTGTCCTCAGACTGTCCCCCTACTTGAAAAGCTGGGGGGACCCCCTCTCTGAGCTGCACAATGTTGATGCCAGACCCCACCGTGGAAAAGGCAGCTTGTGCAGCCCCAGCAGAGCCACCTGCCTGCCTCCCTTCCATCGACTCCTCTTTCCACGGGTGACAGCTGATGGACAAGCACTTGTATGACTGAGTCTTCTTTCAATCTCACCTTATAGTGTGTTTCTCCCATGCCACCTCCCAGGCCCTTCATACAAATAGTTCCCCAGAGCCCACAGGAGCCTGCCACACTGGGCCAGAGCAAAGCAGTTTGCACCCTCCACACAGTCTCTCCACTTAGCTCATCGGGCCATTTGAATCTGTGTATTCAAAGATGGCATTCTGGTGGTAAATTCTGACTTTTTTTTGTTATATGAAATAAGAATAGAGTAACTGGCAGTAACCACGTATGTGGTTGAGAGCCTGCTGTTTGCAAGATACCTCCAGCTACTTCTGCCCAGATTACTGATTACTGCTTACCACAGACAGTGGTGGTGTGGCTTGGACGGTGTCAGGCCACTGAGGATTGCAGCATACCAGGTGGCCTCTTGACCACTCTCATTTCCTGGTTGTCTACAATGTCAACTGCAGCCAGAGAGCTGCTTAGCTCTAGGCGGCAGCATATTTTATTTTGGCCTGGTGTGTCCTAGATGCTTCAGCTGGAAATTATAGCATCAATGTGTCATTCATTTAGGACAGTGGTTCTCAACCCAGCCTGTACATGAAAATCACTTATGAAGCTTTAAAAAAAATGACCTATGCCTGGCTCTGTGCCCTTCACCCCCAGGCTTCTGCTTTAGTTGTTCTTGGGTGAGACTGGTCATGGTTACATTTTAAAAGTTATTCAGGTAAATCTAATGTGTAGGCTGGGGTCAGAGCTACTGATTGAAGAAGCCTGAAAAATATACATCAAAATATGAATACTGGGTCTATCTGGGTGGTGAAGTTAAGTATAAACTCTGTTCTCTTTATTGTTGTTTTTGTTTGCTGTTTTCTAACCTTGAAAATATGAAAATGTTTGGTGTAGGGTTCAGTGAGAGCACTTTTTATAACTAGGGTTCAGCACAGCCATTCCAAATAATTCTCTGGCTGCATTAATCAGAGCATGGGATTTGGAAGGGGGAAGGTGACGGTCCTGCTTCTCAATGGTCAAGCTCAGAGGGCCATTAATTAAAATTATAAATGGAAAAAATACATAAAATATAAAAATGTTTAAATTACATGTTAAAATTTTTTTCAAAAATGAAATCCCTGAGTTAAGTCAAACATAAAGTTAAATTTTTGTTCTCATTTTTATTAAATTCAAATCCCTAGTTCGGAATGCATTTGAGGTGAATTGTGGAAGTAACAATCAATGACTGTTCTCTTAAAAAACAAATGGGATTAAAATAAACAATACCCATTCTGAATTTGGAGGAATTTAACATGAAATCATGATTTGAAGAGTTATTTTGGAGTTCTCCCTGCCCAGAACCCTTTTACATATCCTTTTCTCTTTTTTTTGTTCCTTCTCCAAGTCTGGACCCCCTCCAGCCCACCATCCTAAGGCCCCATCTTTGCATAGACAGGAAGGATATGAGACCCCTTTCAGACAAAGACTTGGCTTAAAATCACTCCCAGGAGGTACTCTATATGCTGGTGGCTTGATTTGACTTGCAGAACTTTGGGGCATATGCCCACCAACTACAGACACTGAAGTTCTCCAGACTTCCTGAGGGCAGGGGGGGGTACTCCTTGGTGAGATATATTTAGGGACATTTTATGTAAAATTACACATCATTCCTAGTTTCTCAATTAACTACAAATGCCTCTCACATGCTTTCCTTTTTACTGGGCAACTCTCTGTCTCTTTATTAAAATCGACATCATCACTCCACAACAAAGATGTATCTAGTCCAAAGTGCCAGGAGTGCTAATAATATGTGTAGAACTTCACTTATCTTTTCTGAGCACTACTGTACTCATTTGTAAAATGGGAATAAAAATACCTTCAAAGTGTTTTGGGACCCTCGAAAATAGAAATGATTTACTCAAGACCATCCCCTGCCTAGTAAACAATAACACTAAACATAGGACCTAGGTTTCTAAGTGCAGTTATCCTCCTACTACATTACAATTGTGGCACCTGCTTCACCCTACGCTTCTCCTAATTGTACTCTGTTTCTGAGAATGGTAGCTGTACTCTTTAACCCTCATTTTTTTTCTGCTTGGGTTCCTCTCCTTTTCTGACCTCTAACACTGTCTTCTGTCTCCTGCTTCTACATGAGGCCCAAGGACCAGTGTCAGAGACTGACATTCCTTTCTGCATTAATGAATCTTATGTATACAACTAGGGGCCCGGTGCACAAAATTCGTGCACTGGGTGTGTGTAGGGGAGGGAGTGTCCCTCAGCCCAGCCTGCCCCCTCTCACATACTGGGAGCCCTCAGGCGTTGACCCCCATCACCCTCCAATCGCAGGATTGGCCCCTTGCCCAGGCCTGATGCCTCCGCCAGAGGTGTCAGACTTGGACAGGGGACCCCCATTTCCCCCCGATCATTGGCTCTGGCCCCCGCCCAGGCCTGAGGCCTCTGGCCCAGGAATCATGCCTGGGCAGGGGACCCCCATCTCCCTCTGATCGCTTGCTCCACCCCCCACCCAATCCTGACGCCTCTGACCCAGGCTTCAGGCCTGGGCAAGGGGACCCCCATCTCCCCCCAATCCCCGGCTCCGCCCCCCGCCCAGGCCTGATGCCTCAGCCAGAGGAGTTGACCCTCATCACCCTCCGATCACCAATCACCGGATCGGCCCCTTGACCAGGCCTGAGGCCTCTGGCAGAGGTGTCAGGCCTGGGCAGGGGACCCCCAGCTCCCCGTGGTTGCAGGCTCCGCCCCTGCTCAGGCCTAACACCTCTGGCCTAGGCGTCCGGCCCGGGCAGCGGGGACCCACAGCTGCAGCAGCCCCAGGATCGTGGGCTCCGCTTTAGGCCCAGGCAAGGGACACCTGGCTCCTGGGACTGCCAGCTTCGACCGTGCCCAGCTCCCATCGCTGGCTCCACCCCTACTTCCTGCTATCACTGGCCAGGGCGGCAAAGACACCTGATTCTCCGATCATGGCTGGGGGGCAGGGCAAAGGTGGCCCCAGGGCCGCCTTTGCCCTGCCCCCCAGCTCTTAGCTCCCCCCTGGGTTTCCAATCACTGTCAGTGGCAGGGGGCTTCTTCCTGCTTTCCCTTTCGCCTCCCTGCATTGTTCCTACATATGCAAATTAACCTCCATCTTGTTGGCAGTTAACTGCCAATCTTAGTTGGCAGTTAATTTGCATATAGCCCTGATTAGCCAATGAAAAGGGTATCGTCGTACGCCAATTACCATTTTTCTCTTTTATTAGATAGGATAGAATAATTCTGGGGATATAATTTTTTTCTTAAAAATAATTTTTCTTATTGTTTTCTTAATATAGCTGCTCATTGTTAAAGTTTTAAAAAAGATAGCATCAGAGAAAATCAAAAGCAATCAATCTCCAAACCTAGGAATATCTCTGCTATTACTTTGTTTTTTTTCTATGCATATATTTTTTCTTTCATTAAAAGGCATTATAATGTCAACACTATTCTGTAAACTTTTTTGTATTTAATACATTGAGGGCCTCTTTTCTATCTTTAATGGCTCCATTGTAATCCACTGTATGGATGTATTAAAATTTGTTTAACCAACCCTGTATTGTTGGGTAATTAGGCTGCTTCCAACTTTTATTTGTAAACATATCCTTCCAAATATTCTTAAAGCAAATCTTTGAGCATTCTTATCCCATTTTTACCTAGAAGTAGAATATATGAGTCAAATGACGTGTAAAAGCTTAAGAGTTTTGACATATAATTCCTAATTGTATAATAATTTGACTTCAAATTGATTAATTTTTTAGTTAGTGGGTGTTGATAAGCCATGGACATTCTTTATCCATGTTTGTTTCTCAAGATAGTGGCCCATCATTGCATATCTGTGAAACGAAAAGCCAGAATAAGGCTGGAAACGGGTGGCGATTGGTCAGCACTTTCACCACTACTGTAAACTAGTTTTGAATGATCCTGAAATTCAATTCCACTGAACTTTAATGAATGCCACATTGTACTAAACATAATGTGGGACTATAAAGATAAACTCTCACCTTGAAAGTGTTTATAATTTAGTGTTTGCACATAATTATTACAGAATACAAAATGTGATACATTCATAAGAAAATTACACAGTGCTGTGTGGTAAGAGGAATATTTCTGAATCGGGTGTTTGGGAAGAAAATTATATTCAAACTAGGCTTTGATGAGGATAAGATTTTGGCAGTGGGCAGAAGGGTGTGGAGACATAGGAAGTGAAATATTCAAGATCAAGAAAGTGTATGACATTCATTTTAAAAAGAAGTGTCTCATAGGTAGGATTAATGCAAGGTAACAATGGGAGATACACTGGGGAAGCAAACATATATTAAACCTTTTAACACTTTGCTGAGGAGTAGAAACTACAGGGTGTCCCCAAAAATGTATACACACTTTAACAGGTGATAGCTCAGTGCTGAAAATGAAATGCACTTGAATAAACACTGCCTTTATAATTATTCAAAGTGTGTGTATACATTTTGGGAGGAACACCCTATATTTGGGGGGGGGGATGGATAGCTGGTGAAGGGGAAGGAAATGCTGCAGGAAGGTTACTGTGCCAGCAGTAGCCCTGTGAGAAGAAAATAGGCCTGGAAAGGGGGAAGGGGCAGGAGCAGAGGCTGGCTGGGAGACAAAGAAAATGTGTAGCTGACACTCTTCAAGTTACGTAGAACATCATAATGCAAGCAAGTAAACATGGGCAAAATTTAAGAGCTGGATGTATCCTCTGTGTTTCCCTCCCCAGACATCGAATTATTTCCTAAATAAGTATTAAACTGTCACCATACACTGCGCCTGATTAGTTCGCTTTGTTTGAAAAGCACCAGTGCCACCTGGTGACAGTAACTCAGAGTGCTCCTCCAGGGCTTCTGAATTCCATCTTTTTTTCTTTTCAAATATTTTTTTGAAAAAAAAATTCATGCATACAAAAGTTGAAAGAATACTAAAATAAATACCCCTATGCCATCATTTTTCCCAATTGTTATTTCCCAATTGTTACTGTTTTGCTACAATGGCTTTGGCTCTTTCTATATGTGTCTATATGTTGCACTCTTCGAAAGTGAATTGAAGACACCAGGACACTCCAAAATCTTCTGCCTGCATTTCCTAAGAAAAGATATTCTTTAGTTTACATAAACACAATACCATCGCCATAGCTGAAAAATTAACCATGATTTTACATCATCAGATAATGTTCTTTATATATTCAAATTTCCTAGATTGTCACAAAAAATGTTTTTATGTTTATAGTTTTTAATCCAAGATCCAATACTTATGTTTTGCACTTGGTAATTATGTGTCTAAGGTCTCTTCTAATCTAGAACAATTTTCACTACCTTTTTTTGTTTTGGTTTTGGTTTTTACTTCCTGTAACATTGCCATTATTTAAGCAACCAGCCCAGTTAACTTATTGAATGTCTCAAATTCTGTATTTGTATGGCTATTACCCCCATAAGTGAATTCATAGTAAACATTTGGGCAAGAATACTTCATAGGTGATTTTGTGTATTCTTTATTACATCATTTCAGGTTACTCAATGTCAGGCTGTCCTAGTACTGGTGTTACTAAGTTTGATCATATAGGTAAGGTCGTGACCACAAAATTTATCCTATGTAATTAATGTCATGAGTGGGATGCAACTTTGAGGCTATATGAATATCTTGACACCAACGAATTTTTACCCAAAGGTTTTAACATGCATTGATAATCCTTATTTGAATCAGTTATTGCACTGAGAATTACAAACTGATGATTTTCTATCTGTCATTCTTTTGATATTTATTATTAAACAGAAATAAAAAAAAATTTACCTAACTATACATCAAACTGATAAAATAATGAAAGAGAAAACAATTGCAATTCAAATAGATTTTGACCAAGTACGCTATATATCCTTAGGCTTAATAACATATACGTTAAAGACAGAAAGAACTGAAAAAGGAATCTGAAACTTTACTTAATAGATATATTATTAATACCATATAGAGATTATAATTCAAAAATTTATTATGTAGCCCTAGCCAATTTGGCTCAGTGGATAGAGTGTCAGACTGCAAACTGAAAGGTCCCAGGTTCAATTCCGGTCAAGGGCACATGCCCAGGTTGTGGACTCGATCCCCAGTGGGGGGCTTGCAGGAGGCAGCTGATCAATGATTCTCTCTCATCATTGATGTTTCTGTCTCTCTTTCCCTCTTCCTTCCTCTCTGAAATCAATAAAAATATATTTTTAAAAACTTATTTTGTAATATATATATATACACTAGAGGCCCGGTGCACAAAAATTTGTCATGGGGGGGGGTCCCTCAGCCCGGCTTGTGCCCTCTCGCAGTCTGGGACCCCTCGGGGGATGACCATGTGCTGGCTTAGGCCTGCTCCCCAGGGGATTGGGCCTAAGATGGCAATCAGACATCCCTCTGGCAGTCCGGCAGCCCTCAGGGGATGTCCACTAGCCAGCGGGGAGCAGACCTAAACTGTAGTCGGACATCCTTAGTGCTGCTGAGGAGGCAGGAGAGGCTCCTACCAGCACCTCTGCACTGGCAGCCATCAGCCTGGCTTCTGGCTGAGCAGAGCTCCCCCATGTGGGAATGCACTGACCACCAGAGGGCAGCTCCTGCATTGACCATCTGCCCCCTGGTGGTCAGTGTGTGTCATAGTGACCAGTCATTCCCAATCTTTCTGCTGTTAGGGCCAGTTTGCATATTACCCTTTTACTATATAGGATAGAGTCCTGGTGCACGGGTGGGGGCTGGCTGGTTTGCCCTGAAGGGTGTCCTGGATCAGGGTGAGGGTCCCGCTTGGGTGCCTGGCCAGCCTGGATGAAGGGATGATGGTTGTTTACATCTGGTCGCACCCCCTTCAGGGTGGGGGTCCCCACTGGGGTGCCTGGCCAGTCTGGGTGAGGGGATGATGGTTGTTTACATCTGGTCGCACCCCTTTCAGGGTGGGGGTCCCCACTGGGGTGCCTGGCCAGTCTGGGTGAGGGGCTGAGGGCTGTTTTCAGGCTGGTGGGCGACTGAAGCTCCCAACCTCTCCTTTTTTTCTTTTTTCTGGGCTTTATTTACCTTCTATAGCTGTCACTGGAGCTGAGAGCCGGCTCCAGCTCTGAGGCCCGGCTCCAGCTCTGAGACCTCAGCTGGCTGAAAGCAGGTATCTGGGGTTTGTTTAGCTTCTATAATTGAAACATAGTTGCTTTCGGAGCTGTTGCTTTCAGGCTCAGAGCCAGGCCGCGGCAGGCGGGGAACCTTGGCTTCCTCCATCACTGGAGCAAGCAAGCCTCCTGTTCACTTCAGCTGTGTGGCTGTCGGCCGCCATCTTGGTTGGCAGTTAATTTGCATATCGTCCTGATTAGCCAATGGGAAGTGTATCGGAGGTACGGTTAATTATCCTATTTGTCTTTTATTAGATAGGATATATGCCTAAGTGACCATTTGATCATTCAACTGGTAGTTATAACACGCACTGACCACCAGGGGGCAGACACTCAACACACAGGCATAGAAACCTGGAACAGACTGATGAATTTCAGAGGGAAGGGGGTAGGGGGGAGGGTGGGAAGAGATTAACCAAAGATCTTATATGCATACTAGAGGCCAAGTGCATGGATTCTTGCACCGGTGGAGACCCTCGGCCTGGCCTGCACCCTCTCGCAATCCAGGACCCCTTGGGGGATGTCGGACTGCCAGTTTCAGCCTGATCCCCGCACGCTAATCTGTGCACTGGGCATCTGGTTGTAGAATAAATCAAATAAGCAAATATATTAATGAAATTAGGAACCAAGATTTCACCATAAAAGAGATATGCATATAAAATAAAATCAGGTATAAAAAATGCTATATTGTTTAATTTGAATTAGAAGTATCAATATTAATACTTATTATTTTCCTTATTATTTAAGGAAAATTACTTCTTAGTTCTGTCTACTAATCATTTAAACAAAGATAATCCAGTAGTAACAGTATACTTAGTTCTCAGGTCTTGGTTTCTCATGTTTACTAGCCATTTGTATACCTCTTTGTGAAGTCTTTGCCGGCTGAGCTTAATTGTGTCTTTTGATGAACAGTTTTTAATTATGATGAAGTCCAATTTATCCATTTTTTGGAAAAGTTTGTATTATTTCTTAAATATTTTGTGGAATTCACCAGTGAATTCACTTGAGTTTTAAATCAATGGCATAGGTTTTCACCATAAGAAGCTAATGAGCCAGGCCTGCATGGCTCAGTGGTTGAATGTCAACCTAAGAACTAGGAGATCACAGTTCGATTCCCAGTCAGGGTACCTGCCTAGATTGCTGGCTCAATTCCCAGTAGGGGGCATACAGGAGGCAGCCAATCAATGATTCTCATCATTGGTGTTTCTATCTCTCTCTCCCTCTCCCTTCCTCTCTGAAGTCAATAAAAATATATTTTTTAAAGAAAGAAGTTAGTGAGAGAAGGGCAAAGTAAACCTATATCTGAGATCTGCAAACTCTTCCTGTAAAGGGCCAGATAATAAATATTTTAGGCTTTGTGGGCCATACACTCTCTGTTGCAACTATTCAATTCTATTACTATAGCCTGAAAGCAGACATAGACACTATCTATATATATAAAAGCCTAAGTGTTCATCCAACTGTCTGACCGGTAGCTATGATGCACACTGACCACCAGAGGGTGGTGCAGAATGAAGGAAGGCTCCAGCCAGCAGCTAGGGCAGCCGTGGACAAACTACGGTCCGCGGGCCAGATCCGGCCCGTTTGAAATGAATAAAACTATTGAAAAAAAAGACCGTACCCTTTTATATAATGATGTTTACTTTGAATTTATATTAGTTCACACAAACACTCCATCCATGCTTTTGTTCCGGCCCTACGGTCCAGTTTAAGAACCCATGGTGGCCCTCGAGTCAAAAAGTTTGCCCACCCCTGAGCTAGGGGAAGGAAGGCCCTGATCGGCCCTGATTGCTGGCCAGGCCTAGGGACCCTGCACATGCACGAATTTCATGCACTGGGCCTCTAGTTTAAAAATAAATAGCACTATGAACCTGGTGTCAACAAACCAACACTCGGCTTCCCCCAAGTGGGACACAGGCCCCACTACCACCATGAGTGACACTCTACCAAATCACAGCCAATGCTGTCAAGACCCCATGGCACAAAATGTGGCCCATAGCCCAGCCCCTCCCAGAATCAGTCACTGTGGGCTCTGGGTAATGACATCACGTAGCAACTCCCAGCTTCCTCTCCCTAGCAACTAGCCTCCTTGTAGTTTCTTCAGCCAAGGAACATGACTTGCTTTATAGCCAGGGGCAAACATTTTACACTTTAACCAAATGTCTGTGAAGCATTTTCCCGTGCCTCATCTCATTTGATCCTCACAGAAGTCCTGGAGTAGGTAAATAGGAGACTCAGTAGAATCCTATTTTCTTTTCATTAGCCAGAAAACAGAGATTTAGAAAGTTTAGAAACTTGACCCGACTGAATAGAAGTAAGAAATGGTGGACCTTGAAAATGACTTCAGGTTTTCTCACTACAGAGAATATAGTCAAACACTGCTACAGTTAAATATTTTGTCCTTTGTTCTCTCTGCCTGATCTACAATAATAATCTGCTTCGTGTTCATATTTACTCCTGTGTTGCTAACAATTACCTAAAAGAGAAGTTGGGGTGCTTCACTGGGCTGGAAAAAGTTTAGCTAAATCAGAAAGCAGGTTTAATTAAGCAAATTTATCTATTTATATAAAGCTCTCACTAGTGCCAATCTCACGCGTGTTTCCATCTGTCATTGTCAATCATGAATTTGATTGACACTTCTATTATAGAGAAAGGGTGAATAGCAATGTTAAAATATTTCTTCTAATTAATTTCCTTTCAATGTGCATGAATCCGTGCACCAGGCGTCAAGTGTAAATATATGAGCATGGCTGTAGTCCACAAATTTTTCTCCTTTTCTGAAATTAACATTTAAAGCTATTTTACTAGGACTATATCCCAAGAAACAAGAAACACCAATCAGAAAGGATATATGCACCCCTATGTTCATAGCAGCACAATTTACAAAAGCTAAGATTTGGAAACAACCTAAGTGCCCATCAGCAGATGAGTGGATTAAAAAACTGGTACATCTACACAATGGAATATTACGCCGCTATAAAAAAGAAGAGTTTTTACCATTTGCAACAGCATGGGTGGAACTGGAGAGCATTATACTAAGCGAAACAAGCCAGTTGGAGAAAGATAAATATCACATGGTCTCATTCATATGTGGGATATAATGATCAACATAATTTGATGATCAAGAATAGATCCAGAGACAAATGGCAGGGAAGAGGGGGTTAGAGAGCAACCAAAGGACTTGTAAGCATGCATATTAGCATAACTAATGGACACAGACACTGGGGCGGTGGGGGCTTGCCTGGGGTGGGAATGGCTGGGGGAGGGGGGTTTAAGCAGGGAAAAAGGAGACATATGTAAAATTTTAGACAATAAAAAAAGGAAAAATAAATAAATAAAGCTATTTTAGCTATAGTCCACCAATTTTGATATATTGTATTTTTGTTATTCAGTTTAATATATTTTCTCATTTTTTTCTCTTTTGACTTACAGATTATTTACAAATGTGTCTTAATTTTTAAATATTTTCAGTTTTTAAACAAAAATTATTTATCTTCAATTTACTTACATTGATTGCAAATGTTAATTATAAATCTTTCTGAAAATTGACCTAGCATATTTTGGATGATCATCAATGTGTAATCAATTTGAAATCAATGTGTATTCTGCAGTTTTTGGATTCAGTGCACTCTGAAAATATCCATTGAATCAAGGTGGTTTATGATCCTATTAAGATATACCACATTATTGACATTGTGTCTATTTTTTTATAAATCACTAACAGAGGTATTTTAAAATACTCAGCTATGATTGTGGACTTGTCTATATCTCCGTTTAGTTCTGTCAGTTTTTGCTTCATGTATTTTTAAGCTCTAATTTTTGGCATATACACACACAAATTAGATTTTCCTAATAATTCAATCCTTTTTTTCATTATGAAATGTTTCTTTTGGTGATACTCTGTCTTATTGTCTACTTTATCTAATATCACTATAGCCACTCCTACATCTTAATGCTTACAAAATGAATGGCATCCATTTTTTATTCTGCTAATTTCAATCTATATGTGTCTTTATTTTTAAAGTGCTCCTTGTAGATGGCATGTAGTTGGGCATTGTGAGATTCTCCAGTCCAACAATCTCTGCCTTTTGATTGAAATGTTTAATCCATTTATATTTGATGTATTATTGGTTTGGTTAAACTTACATCTATCATTTTGCTATTTGTTTTCTATTTGCCTCTTCTGATTCTTTTGAAATTGATAATACATTTTTAATCTAACATATCCAAAATACCATTTCTACATGTAATCAATATTTAAAAATATTAATGAGATACTTTACATTCATTCAACTTTATTGAGGTATAATTGATAAGTAAAATTGTAAGAAAATTAAAGTGTACAGTATGACAATTTGATATATGTATACATTATCAAAAGAATTTCTAAAAAAAAAAAATAATTTCTACCATGAGTTAATTAACACATTCATTATATTGCATATTTATCTTTTTTGGTGAAAAGTTACACTCTGTTATACAGTACAGTTATCAATTATAGTCACCATGTTATACATTAGATTCTTAGACCTTATTCATCTCATAGCTGAGAGCTTGTATGCTTTTATGAACCTCTTTCTATTTTCCCCACCCACCAGGCCCTGGCAACAATTTTCTATTCTCTATTTCTATAAGTTTGACCTCTATTTTAAATTTCACATATAATGCGACCTAAATGCAGCATTTGTCTTTCTCTGTCTGGATTGTTTCACTTGGCATGATGCCCTCAAGGTCCATCTATGTGTCACAAATGGCAGGATTTCCTTCTTTCCTGTGGCTGAATAATGTTCCATTGTACGTATATTCCACACTTTCTTTTATCCATTTACTCACTGATGAAAACTTAGGTTATTTCCATATCTTGACTATGTGAATAATACTGCAATGAACATGGAGGTACAGATATCTCTTTGATTACCTGCTTTCATTTCCTTTGGATATATTCCCAACAGTAGTATTGCTGGGTCATATGATAGTTTTTTTGTTTGTTGTTTTTTGTTTGTTTGTTTGTTAATCCTCACCCAAGAATTTTTTTTCCATTGGTTCTTAGAGAGAGTGGAAAGGAGGGGGAGAAACAGTGAGAAACAACTGATGAGAGTGACACATCAATTGGTTGCCTCCCACACATGCCCCAACCATGGCCAGGAATCTAGCCTGCAACCAAGATATGTGCCCTTAACCAGAATCGAACCCGGGACTCTTCAGTCTGCAAGCCAACACTCTATCCACTGGGCCAAACCAGCCAGGGCTGGTAGTTCTATTTTTAATTTTTTGAGGAACCTCCATGCTGTTTCTACAGCAGCTATATGTACTATTTTATAATCCTAAAAAAAAAAAAAAAAAAAAAAAAAGCACCACGGATCCCCTTTTCTCCACATTCTTGCCAATACTTGTTATCTCTCATCTTTTGGATGACAACCATTCTAACAGGTGTGATGTGATATCGCACTGTAATTTTTTAAAATATATTTTTATTGATTTCAGAGAGGAAGGGAGAGGGAGAGACAGAAACATCAATGGTGAGAAAGAATCATTGATTGGCTGCCTCCTGCCTGCCCCCTACTATAGATTGAGTCCCCAACCCAGGCATGTGCCCTGACCAGGAATCAAACCGTGACCTCCTGGTACATAGGTTGACTCTCAACCATTTTGTGTATGGTATAAGTTTCATTATTTTACATGTGGCTATCTAGTGTTTCCAACATCATTCATTTTTTTCCCCATAGTATATTCCTGACTCCTTTTTTATAAATTAATTGGCAATATAGGTATGGGTTTATTTCTGAGTTTCTTTTCTAGTCCATTGATCTATGTGTCTCTTTTTATGTCAGTACCACACTGCTATGATTACTATAGTTTTTTAATATAGTCTGAAATCAGGACATGTGATGCCTCCAGTTTTGTTCTTCTTTCTGGAGATTACTTGGTTATTCAGTCTTTTGTAGTTCCATATGAATTTTAGGTTTTTCTATTTATGTGAAAAATACCATTAGAACTTTAATAGGGATTACAATGAATTTGTAGATTGCTTTGGGTAGTATGATATTACTTCTTCCAAACCATTAGTATAAAATATTTTTCCATTTACTTGTGTCTTCTGCAATTTCTTTCATTAATGTCATATAATTTTCAGTGTATAGATCTTTCACCACCCTGGTTAAATTTATTCCTAAGTATTTTATTCTGTTTGATGCAAATTTTAAGTGAAAGTTTTTAAAAATTTCTCTTTCTGATAGATCAATGTTAGTGTACACAACTGCTTTTTGTATATTGACTTCTTTTACCCTGAAACTTTATTAAATTCATTTATTGGTTCTAACAGCTTTTCCGTGGAGTCTCTATGGTTTTCTATATGTAATGTAGAAATGTCATCTGTGAATAGACAGTTTTACTCCTTTCTTTCCAATTTGGATGTCTTTTATTTGTTTTTCCTGCCTAATTTCTCTGGTTAGGACTTCTAGGATTATGTTGAATAAAAGTGGTGAGAATGGGCATCCTTATCTTATTCCTGATTTAGAGGAAAAAGAGCTTTTCACCATTGAATATGATGTTAATTGTGGGCATGTCATATATGACCTTTATTATATTGAGCTACAGTCGCTCTATACACAATTTGTTGAGAGTTGTGAGTTGTTTTTTTTTTTTTTATCATGGATGGATATTGAATTTTTTCAAATGCTTTGTCTGCCTCTGTTGAGGTAATCACACAGTTTTTATACTTTATATTGTTGATGTGATGTATCACATTGATTGATTTGCAGATGTTGAACCATCCTTGCATTCCTGGAATAAATTCCATTCCATCATGGTGTATGATCCTTTTCATGTACTATTGAATTTGGTTTGCTAATATTTTCTTGAAAACTTTTACATCTAGGTTAACCAGGGTTATTAACCTGTAATTTTTTTTTCTCATAGTGTCATTGTCTGATATTTGGTATCAGGGTAATGCCAGCTTTGTAAAATGAGTTTATAAGTGATTCATCCTCTTCAATTTTTTGGAAAAAAATTGAGAATTGCAATTAATTCGTCTTTAAATGTTTGGTAGAATTCACCAGTGAAGTCATCTGGTCCTGGACTTTTTTTTGGGGGGGGGGGGAGTGGAGTAGGGGGATGTTTTGATTACTAATTTAGTCTCCTTAGTAGTAATTGGTCTGCTCAGATTTCCTATTCTTTATGATTCAGTCTTGGTATATTAAATGTTTCTACAAATATATCCACTTCTTCTAGGTTGTCCAATTGTTTGGTATATAATTGTTCATAGATTACCTTCTGATTCTTTGTAGTTCTGTGGTATCAATTGAGATCTGCTTTATATATTTAGGTGCTTCTATGTTGGGTGCATAAACATTTACAAATGTTATATTCTCTTATTGTATTGACCCCTATATCATTATATGACCTTCTTTGTTTCTTATTACATTCTGTCTTGAAGTCTATTTTGGCTGATATAAGTATAACTAACTACCTTAGCTTTCTTTTGGTTTCCATTTGCATGTATTATCTTTTTCCATCCTGTTACTGTCCGTCTCTGTGCATCCTTTTATAAAGCTGAAGAGAGTCTCTTGCTTTAGCTTTAACAATCATCTATTTGATGATGATTCACAAATATCTATTTAAGATATGCCTCTTTCCCACAGAAAGCTTAAACTCAAAAATGAACTCAATTTGCCCTGGAAACTTGCCTTTTCTCTTATATTTCCTATTTCAATCAATGTACCAACATCCTCCCAGTTTTTAATTTGATGCTTTCCTCTTCTTCATACCCAGTGTCTCCCATCCCATTTGACCCCCATTATTAAATTATGACATTCTATCTTTCCTTTTAATTCTCTTGAATATGTCTTTTCTGTGTTCTCATAATTGCCACCTTTGTTCACCAACATTAACTATTTCTTCCTAATTGGTCTCCCATTTCCAATATTTTTCCTTCCTAAAAAAAATTATCTGTATCATAACTGGAATGGGCTTTCTAAATTTAAAAGATGTCATTGTCATTTTCTTCTATGTACTGTTTCAGTGAGTATTGCCCTTGGGAAAAAATCCAAATTCACCCATCTGTTTTTGCGATATGTACCAGTCACATTAAACATTTTGTGATCTAGGATGATGCCATATTTCCGTCACCTATAGGTCTTTGTACCCCCAGTCCTTTTGCCAAAAAATGCCCTTTCCAAACCCATCTTTATTGCTAACTTCTATTCGTTTTTTTAGATGTCAAGTTAAGATATCACTGCCAGAGAAGTCTTAAAATCTTTTAGACCTGTAATATTCAATATGATAGCCACCACTAAGACACAGCTATTGAGCACTTAAAATGTGGCTAATCTGAATTGAGATGTACTCTACACCACACTTTAAAACTTAGTATTTTAAAATGTAAAATTATCTTATGTACTGGTTACATGTGAAATACTATTTTGGATGTACTGGATTAAAGAAAATATATTATTAAAATTAATTTTATGGTGGTTTTTAATGTGGTTACAATAAATCTCAAAATTACACGTGGCTTGAATTATATTTCAGTTGGACAACACCTAGATTAGATGAGAAGGAGCCCCCTTTTTCCAGGATCCTATAGTTATTTCATTAGTAGCATTTATTTTATCAGGTAAAAATTCTAGATTGTGTTCTGCACTAGACTGCAGGGATCTAATAAACAAGAGGCTGTCTTATACTAATAAACAAGAGGCTACCTTAGTAAATATGGCCATTTCAATACTAAGGGTGTTAAAATACAGTCAATCCTCATCCTGGCTCAGTTGGATAGAGCCGTGGTCAGCAAACTGCGGCTCGCGAGCCACGTGCGGCTCTCTGGCCCCTTGAGTGTGGCTCTTCCTAAGCCTCAGGAGTACCCTAATTAATAACAATGTACCTGCCTATATAGTTTAAGTTTAAAAAATTTGGCTCTCAAAAGGAATTTCAATCGTTGTACTGTTGATATTTGGCTCTGTTGACTAATGAGTTTGCCGACCACTGGAGAGCATCGTACAGTACACCAAAAAGGATTGCAGGTTTGACTCCTGGTCACAGCACAGGCCTGGGTTACTTCGATCCCCTGTTGGGAAGCACATACAGCAGGCAATCGATCAATGTTTGTCTCTCTTTCTCTCCCTTCCTCTCTCTCTAAAATCAATAAACATGTCCTCAGTGAGGATTTTTTTTAAAAAAAAGGTTAATCCTCATTATTTATTCATTGATTCCGTATTTGTGAATTTCCCTACTTGCTAAATTTATTTGCAACCTCAAAATCAATACCCTAGCTGCTCTGGCCGTCATTCATGGTCATGCACAGAGCAGTGAAGGGTTAGTATCATACAACACACGTTTTCCTGGCTGAGGTCAAACAAGGCGATGCTCTGCTTTCCTGTTTCAGTTGTCAAACAGTAAAGTATTTTTCAGTCTTTCAGTGCCACTTTTTCATATTTTCTCTTACTTTTGTTGGTGACGTGGCTGTTTAAAATGGCTCCCATGGCCTGGCTGTCATGGCTCAGTGGTTGAGCATCACCCCATGAACCAGGAGGTCACCGTTTGATTCCGGGTCAAGGCACATGCCCGGGTTGCGGGCTTGATCCCCAGTGTTGGGGGTGCAGGAGGCAGCCGATTAATGATTCTCCCCGTCATTGATGTTTCTATCTTTCACTCCTCTCTGAAATCAATAAAAATATTTTTTAAAAAATATAAACAAATAAAATGGCCCCCATAGTGCTGTAGTGTTGCCCAGTATTTATAAGCACAAGAAGGCTGTGATGTGCCTTACAGAGAAAATGCCTGTACTGTATTAGATAAGCCTCCTTTGGGCAGGAATTACAGTGCTGTTGGCTATGAGTTAAATGTTAATGTATTAATATATATTAACACTAGAAAGACTGAAATTTAGTATATACCTATATTGCCCAAAAGCAGTCAAAATGACTGCATTGTGAAAGAATAATATCGGAGCACTCTTCACTTATGTTCCTTAGCTTTTCCAATAACTCACTTCTATTCGACATTTCTTTCATGAATTTAGGGCGCAAAAGAAATACAATAAACAACTTATTAGAACAAGTATCACTGCATAAAGATTCGAATAACAAGTACTAGTTTAGCTTATTGAGCAACTGCAACTTATCAAGTATCGACAATTTATCATGTACTTGTATGTTATCATGTGACAGTAATCGAAAAAAAAAAAATGAAAACTGTTATTTCAATACAGAGCCGACCTGGTCATATAAGAAATTTACTCAATTCAATAATAAGAGTCATAATTTCCCCAAGCAGTCAAAATGACTGCTTTTGGGCAATATAGGTATAACACATATATATATACCGGAAATGAAGGAGGGGGAGGTAACTACAATTATTAATAAACGCATTCATATGTTGTAAAAAAAAGTCACAAAATTCTAAGACATTGTGTCCTTATATACATAATTGTTTTTCTAATTGAAATTAAAAAACAGTCAAAATGACTTCCTTGGCAATCTAGTATTAAGTAAAGTTTTGAGACAGAAACACACATAAAACAAGATTATATATTGGTCAGTTCATGAAAATGTTACCAGAGGCTCACAGAACCTAAATCTATATTTCCCCGAGGAGCACTGATTCAGTATTTATTGATTTAGTGTTCCAGTGACTTCAGTAAAATTGACTATATTGCCGGATCATTTGATTCCATATCCAAATCTTACGTGAATGTAGTATATGATGGTAGTTAAAGCAGTGAGTGCAGAGCCAAAGTGCCAATCTTGGCCTTCTGACTTGCTAGCTGTGTGATTTGGGGAAATTAGCTTTACTCTACTATTTTCCACAACTAAAAATGTAGATCAAAGAATAGTTGTGAATGATTACCAGGGGCTGGGTTTGGGGGAGGGGACTGACCAAAAAAGGCAGGAGGAAAATTTCAGAATGAGGCAAATATTCTGTATCTTTATTATAGCGGCAATAACACCTATGTTCTTTGAAGAACGCCTATGTTCTTCAACACTCATAACTAAAAAAAGGTACATTTTACTTTCTATAAATTATAACCTAATAAATCTGAGGCTTAAAACAGTAACAATCAAGGTCAAGATTAAAGGAATACTACACATAAAACATGTAATGTCTCCCCGGCTTACATACTCTTTAAACATTAGCAATCGCTCTAGTAACGATAGACACGAAGAGGTTAGGTGGTGTCAGAAAAAGCAGAATAGGCGCAGGAACTAGGGTTCTAATCTGGCTCTTTCTATGTGAGCTAGAGGCTGAGCTGTGTAGGGGAGTTCACTTGCTTACTGTAAAGGTGAAGTTAGATAGTATGTGTGAAATATCTGTGAAAACTGTAGAGCCACACAGGAATGTGAGAAATGGGACAGTTCATGAGAGCAATGCAGTCTATCAGAGGGCTCCATAACCCAGGGTGCGGAGGTCACTTTCCAAGGTAAGAGCACGTGGTGCGTTGTGAAAAGGGGAGCACATCTCTCTCAACAGCGTTGGTCCTTACGCCTGTATGTGTCTCCGTTGGCTCCAGGTCGATGCTGAAGACAACCCAACCGCCCTCAAGAGGTGTGGACACGCCGCTCGATGGAGTGCCGACCCAGGAAGAAAGAAGAGAGGCGTTTGGCACAACCCCTTTCTGGCCTGGACAACGTGGTAGGAGTCAGGCAGCATTCGTTTCTACAACTTCCCAGCAGCCTCTGGAGGGAGGAGGGAGGTCATTGCACCGCCGCCTTTCACTACAAGGCCGTCTTACGGGTTCCCACCCCTGAGTGCGCTGACTCCAGCGGGGCACCCAGAGGCAGTCGCTGCCACAAACTCATCGGGGAGGCTGGGGTCCCAGGAGGAGCCCACAGGGCTGAGCCGGGTAATAAAATACGGCGTTTCGGCTTTTCTTCAAGGAACAGCCTGGGCTTGACCTCCAAGGAGGGCCAAAGTTTGAACCCACAACCCCGCGGGACCCCCGCTGAATTTGCTCGCCTCTAGAGGGCGGACAGCCGTCACGTGACAGCAGACACGCCCCGGGGGGCTGGGTCCCCCCGGCACGTGGTTTGGTTCCCGTTAACTTCGACTGAAACCCCAACACAACGAACCTAAAAGTTTGCGGGAGCGCGTTTCCTTGCCGAGTTGCCTCTCAGCAACCAGCCTCCAGAAAGCGCTCCTCACGCCGGAAGTGCACTAAGCCGCAGCACGTGGGGTTGCCAGGGCGCTCTTCACGTGACTGGGCGGGGCCTCGGGAACCTGGTAGCCAATGGCAGCCCGAGGGGGCCGTGCCTGTGACGCGCCGGACCTATCCCGGAAGTGGGGCTGAGGTGGGGGCGGGAGAGGGCGGGAGGCCGGGGTGTGGAAAGTGTGGCGGCCCCGCCCCGTGTCTTGGAATTGCCGCGGCCGCTACCGCTGCCTCCGCTGCAGCCGGAGGGGACCCGCGCCGGTGCGCAGAGAGGAAAGGCGCTCTTTCTTCGCTGAAAGGTGAAAACAGAGGGGAAAACTGGGAGGGCTGGGCCCGGAGCAAGGCAGGTCAGGGGGAGGCGGCCGGAGCCGAGTCCTCACGAGCGAAGAGGAAGGATAGATGGGGGAACCGAGGCGAGCGCGGGACCCGCCTGAGCGAAGGCCCGTGTGCGGCCGGGCCGGACTGGGGATGCCCCCCGACCAGGGGGCGCCTGGGAGGCGGGGGCTACCGCGCCGGGGCCCGGGGGCGGAGTGCACGCCCGAGGCTCCAGGGTTGGACGCTGCTTGTCCCCATTCTTGGCGGGGGCGTGCGGCCTGGGCTGGGTCCCCGCAGCGGAGATCGGGGCGGCGGCGGAGGAGGAGGAGGAGGAGGAGGAGGAGGGCCGGGTGGTGCGGCGCCGCGCGGTGCGGGAAGGTCGCCGGGTTCTCCCGCGGTGGGACGGCCGGGCTGGGCTGGGCTGCGCCCCGCGCGGGTGAGCGCCCGGGGGCCATTACCCACCCGGGCGAGCTCCTCTGCGACTTGCCACCCACCTCCCGACTGATGATGGAAAAGTTTGTAGAGGCCGGAGTTAGAGTGTCCACGGTTCTCGGGTGGGCATTCTGCTCATGCAGACAATGATGCATCTGCGAGGCTTGGCGCGGAACCGGTCCGACCTGAGCTGTTTCCTTCCCTGTGTGCCCGCTGTTTGAAAAGCAAACACAAACTTTTTGCGCAGCTCCTTGGAGAAGCTGCCGCCTCCCCAGCCCACCCATGGCGGATGAGATTGATTTCACTACTGGCGATGCCGGGGCTTCCAGCACGTACCCTATGCAGTGCTCGGCCCTGCGCAAGAACGGCTTCGTGGTGCTCAAGGGACGACCATGCAAAATAGTCGAGATGTCGACTTCCAAAACTGGGAAGCACGGCCATGCCAAGGTGGGTGCCCTTCCAGGTCTGTTTTTGCGTTGAGATTTTTTTTAATCATCGATGACATTACAGCACACGAGGCTTCTATACTTACAACTTTGTAATAAGCACTTTTTTTTCCTTCCCACAATTACTGGGAGATCTGCTATTACTTTGAATACTGAAAAGTAGCATTTCCTTCTTGGGCCCTTATAACGTTTCATTAATTGGGAATTGAAACTTTCCTAGCGACTTAGATCTTTTTTTTTTTTTTTTTTAAGGTCTGGGAGTGTCTAAGACGTTTGGGACACTTCTTTTGATTTTTTACAGAGAGGAAGGGAGGTGGATAGAGAGCTAGAAACATCAATAAGAGAGAAACATCGATCAGCTGCCTCCTGCACATCCCCCAGTGGGGATGTGCCCGCAACCCAGGTACATGCCCTTGACCGGAATCGAACCCGGGACTCTTCAGTCCGCAGGCTGTCGCTCTATCCACCGAGCCAAACCGGTCAGGGCTAGATATTTTAAATCTTAGAAAACCTGTTCTGTTGACAAATGAGAAAACCTGTTCCAACCTAATTCTAAGACGTGACTTCATATGCCCTCTATTAGTTTAATGACGGGACTGCACATGATTTGGGTCTTGATAGACCATGATACTGTTTAGTTGCTCACTGCTTCTCAATTTTATGTCTACTATCTTTTTTTAAAGACAGTGAAATTAGATGACCTTGGAAGGAGAAAGAATCTGTCATAATCAGCGTTGATACTGTGCTCTTGTGTATGTAATGAGTGATGTACTTGGCAAAGTTTAAACAGGTTTTCTGTTCTCCCTTCTGTCAGGTTCACCTTGTTGGAATTGATATTTTCACGGGCAAAAAATATGAAGATATTTGCCCTTCTACTCACAATATGGATGTTCCAAATATTAAGAGAAATGACTATCAAGTAAGTCCTAATTTCCTTTAGAATGCTGCCTGTTTCTTATGGGTGTAAATACCAATTGTAATTTATCTAAAACCAGGAATAGTTTTGGAGGTTTTTCTAACGAATTATTAGGCACCATTTATATTAGAAATTGGAGAGATCGTGCCATTTAACAGTTATACCTTATCTAGAATTATTGCTAGTTTGCTATTTTAACATTCTTGGATTTTTAAAAAGTTGAAAACTTCTTATTTCTCAGACTAGGTGATTGTATATTGTGACTGAATAGGTTTAATTTTTAGTAAAATTACTGTTCTGTTTGTAAAATATTTCAAATTTATGTAACTCCCTCCCAGATGCCTTATTTCTTTTCACTTATCAGACGTAAGATTTTTCAAGAAATTATTGGAATTCATATTTCACCAACCAACTTTGTGTATTAATGAAATGTGAGTCAGAATTTGGTATTCTTAAATAGGGAAATAAGTTGACATTCTTAAATATAAAGGGTAAAATACATAATCACTGAATATGGTGAAGAAAATACAAAAATATATAGCTGTTTTATTTATATTCAGTGACCATGCTGTGACCTTTTGTTAAATTACAGGTATAAACTTCAAGTTTTATTTCCAATTATACATTTGGATAGGTCAAGTTTAATGATAGCGTTTGTTGTTTGGAGTATTGCTAGTAACCAAACCACTGACTTCATAGGATGTGGAAGCTCAGATTAATCATAACTAACGTCTATCTTGGAAGTCTTCAATTTCTGTTACCAAGTATACCATATATAGAACTCTTTTCTGTTCATTTTACATAGTGAGAAATAAAAGTTCACACTGTGACACAGATTTGTTTTATCCAGTTTAAATTGCTTTCTTTCTATACCTTTTATTGTATTGTATAATTTTTGTTGTTGTTAATCCTCACCCGAGGATATTTTTCCATTGAATTTAAAGAGAGTGGAAGGGAGGAGGAGAGACACAGAGAAACATCCATGTGAGAGAGAGACATCGATTGGTTGTCTCCCACCAACTGGGCCTGGGATTGAGCCTGCAACCGAGATATGTGCCCTTGACTAAAATTGAACCCAAGACCCGTTAGTCCTCGAGCTGAAGCTCTATCCACTGACCCAAACTGGCTAGGGCATTGTATTATATAATTTTTAAAGAATGTTATCATCAACTGCAATTACCCAGTGATTTCCTTTTACTCTTTGTCCACATGTCAACATATTTTTATATGGTTTGAATCTAGTAAGCAGTTTTATATTTACATTTCCCCATTTATCGTAAGTGTTCTATAGGTAGCTTCAGATATTTGGAGAATTTTGAATTGTCTTAGTATAATAATAGTAAATGTTTTTTGATGTTGTTTCTTTATTTTTTTAGTCAGGTAGGTGACCAAAAAAATTTGGAGCCAGTACTGCTTTCTAACTGGATGACCTTGGATAAATTATGAAACCTCTCTGAGCCTTAGTCTTCCCATCTATAAGAGAGGGATAATGTGAAGGTTAAATTAGAAATTGTATTCCATGATTACCTCCCAAGAGATATACACCCAAAAGTAGTTATTTTCTGCTCTCCCTTTACTTGTATAAAAATTTCATGTAACCATTGCATTATTCTTAAAGCACCTAATTTAGACATTATATAATAGGTGCTCAATAAACATTTGTTAAACGCATATCTAATTATTCATTGAGATGGGGATAGTGCCAACTAAGGCTAAGCTCAGAATTTTGCCAACAGTGGATTTCAGTTTGTATCTTTAACATGTGAGTGCTTAAGTTATTTGATATTCATTATATTCATTACTATGCATTCAACATAGAAGGCTTTTGCCTTGAGTAGTTCAGAAAGATGGCATCAGTAGTTCAGATAATTGCTACTGTGATGAAAAGAGCCAGTCATTGATTGGAACTCAAGATTTAACATCAAGGAAAAATTTGGTGTGGGTCTTATATTGGGCTATAGCAGGACCCATACTAGGATGAGGGGAATGAGGTGAGTGAGTCACTTCCCTAGAGCACAAAATTTAAATAAAGATAGGACAAGCAACAATGTCAAACCACACTGGAGCCTAAGGCAAAAAGTAAAATCACTAATTCTGATTTTTTTTTTTAATTTTGATAGTTCATCATGGAATTTTTGCATTAATTCTAATTTGTAAAAACACTGCATTGCCCAACCAGCACGGCTCAGTGGTTGAGCATCGATCACGGTTCGATTCCTGGTCAGGGCACATGCCCAGGTTGCAGGGTGGATGCCGATTGTGGGGCATGCAGGAGGCAGTCAATCAATGATACTCTCATCATTGGTGTATTTATCTCTCTTCCTCTCCCTTCCTCTCTGAAATCAATAAAAATATATTTTAAAAAACACCACATTAGCCCAGCCAGCGTAGTTCAGTGGTTGAGCATCAATCTATGAACCAGGAGGTTACGGTTGCATTCCCAGTCAAGGCACGTGCCCTGGTTGTGGGCTTGACCCCACTGGAGGTCGTGCAGGAGGCAGCCAATCATGTTTCTCTTTCCTCATTGATATTTCTATCTCTATCTCTTCCTTCCTCTCTGAAATCAGTAAAAATATATTTAAAAAACAAACAAAAAAGCCACCACATTAAAATACTTATCTGATCACTGATGTTTCTTTTTGGCCCCACCTTAAATTTTGCACCCAAGACAAGTACCTCACTTGCCTCACTCTAGTCCTGGCCTTTGGTATGTAGCTTGGATGAGAGAATGACTCAAGCCAGACAAATCTTTGCTTTGGCACTTCCTGTGTGACATGGGCTAAGAATAATGAACTCCTCGTGGGATTGCTGTGAAGTTTAATTAGTCAATACTTAGAATAGTGCCTTGCAGAATACGTACTCAGTGATCACACCTTTATCAAGTCACTGTAGAATATTGCTTTTCATTTTAAAAAAATTAGCTCTGTAAGCCTTTCCAGTTACAGTTTTTGTACTATCCAAGTGCCTTGATTAAATGTCTACTTTTATTATTTGGCTACATGTAGTCCTTTATATTTGCTTTATTTGGCATTTCAAGTGGAATTTGGCAGTCAGCTAAAATGAAATATATGTGTGTGTGTGTGTATATATATATTCATTATAATAATTAAAAAGTAAACCTTTGTTTAGGAAAAGAAATGTATGAATATTTACAATTTTAACTTTATATATTTTAAAATAAGTTTAGAATGAAAGAAGAATTGTTTCCTGAATTTTCTGTCATTTCTTTTTTTTTAGCCATAGCACTCTATAAAGAGAAACTTCCCTTCATCAATTTTTGTTGTTTGTTTACCCTATGGTACAGTATATAATAGGAAAGGCAGTATAAATGCTTGGCTCTTTTCCTTTAATTACTGGTTTTCAAAATGAGTTGGTTCCCTAGTATTCACTGAATATGCTCAATCAAATGTGTTTTTCATATGAGCTTTAAACATATTTGTATTTCAATTAATTGTAGTTATTATCCTTATCAGTTCTCAGACTATCCTATCTTTGGCCAGGGGGATCTTATTCATGTAAGCTTTAGAGAGAGTCCCTTTAATATGGGCCTAGTGGTCAAGTTTTCTAACCCTGTTCTCTCCCATCTGCCTGCTTGCTAATAACAAATAAGTATATACTCGTTCTACCCCCCTCCAAAAAATTGTTCAAAATATTTTATATTTATCACTGAGTAGATTTGTTTAAAGACGAAAGATCAGAAGGAAATATTTAGAATTGAGTTTTAACTGCCTCCTCAATATCCTTCCTTCTAACTCTATAGTATCAGAGAGGACTTTGAGAGAAGATGGGGAAAAATTGCACAAAAATATGCTTAAAACTCAACATGACACCCTTATCTTTTTGTTGGTGTTACTGCATTTTTTTTTTAAAGGAAAAATTCTATCTTTAGAGTGGAAAAATCTGGCGACTACTCCTTTAGCCAAGTGATCAAAGTTAATCTCACAAGTAATAGCACAAATTGAAATCATCTGCCTTCTGATGTGATCTTCTGAGGACACATCACTCATGTAGTATTTATTCCTTCCAAAAATGCATTACCTGAATCATGAGGAAACAAACCCAAAATGAGGAACATTCTATAATACAGTGAATCTGTGCTCTCCAAAAACATCAATGTCAGAAAGAGTATGTCCTTGTTCTTAGGAGAAATACAGTGAAGTATTTATTCCTAAAGAGTCCTGTGTGAAACATATTTTCAAATGGTTCAGTACAAGTAAGAAAAGAATAGGAACGTATGCTATTTATTTTATATATATATATTATATATATTCACATGCACATATACACAGAGAAAAATGAATGCATGGTTAAATGTTAACAATGGATGAACCTAGGTAAAAGATAATGCAATTTTCTATTCTGTATATCTAAAGAATTTTAGTCCAGCTGGTGTGGCTCAGTGGTTGAGCATTGACCTATGAACCTATGATGGCTTGATTCCTGGTTAGGGCACACCCAGATTGTGGGCTCGATCCCCAGTGGGGGGCGTGCAGGAGGCACCTGATCAATGATTCTCTCTCATTGATGTTTCTATCTCTCCCTCTTCTTTCCTTTCTAAAATCAATAAAAATATATTTTTAAAAAATTAAATAATTTATATAAGAAAGATAAAATAATTCATTTTCATTATTTAATTTTATTTTTTCTATAGCTGTTTTCTTAAAGTTTTAATTATATTTCATAAAGCAATTTGTTTTAATAAGATATTTAATATATAAATACATTTTTACATTTTGTTTTGTGTTTATACATTTTTATATTTGAAATGCTTTATTTTTCATCCTAGTATTTTATGAATTCTTGGCAAAAAATAAAGTACAACCATTATATAAATAAATATCAAAATACCAGTATTATTATTAGGCTTCTGTATTTCAGTCACTAATGGCAGTGGGAATCTTTAAATCTTGAAATCGATAGGTTCTACTTCAGGGAATTGCTAAAAGAACGAAAATAAAAAAGATCTGCCTTGTAAGCCTGTAATTAATTGTTTAAAAATTATACTTCTACCTCAACCTCCTTATTGCCTGCTCCTCTGTCAACCACCTCACAAATGTTTGAGGGACATAAAGATTAATTAAAAGTGTTTGTGGTTGCTTTGGAAGATATTTATTTTTTTGTTTTTGAGATTTTAGACATGTGTAAAACTCCTGTGGTCTTTGGAGTTACTGTAGAAAGTCATAGCCAGCTTTGCTAGTGCCATAGAGGAGCGGTTTGAAACTCTACCCCTACAGTGTGATGTGTTATATCATAGTAGTGAAAGGGGTCCATGACCATGTCTTTAACTCCTTCTGTGTATGTTAATGTCAACATCTGTATTCAGGGTGTTTGTCTTCTAGAATTCCTGTTAGAGTCTAGGCCAGCCGTGGGCAAACTACGGCCCGCGGGCCGGATCCAGGCCGTTTGAAATGAATAAAACTAAAAAAAAAAAAAAGACCGTACCCTTTTATGTAATGATGTTTACTTTGAATTTATATTAGTTCACACAAACACTCCATCCATGCTTTTGTTCCGGCCCTCCAGTCCAGTTTAAGAACCCATTGTGGCCGTCGAGTCAAAAAGTTTGCCCACCCCTGGTCTAGGCACACTGATGGTATACATGCTTTTAGAATAATGAATACAGCCTGGCTGTTTCCTCATGCCTTTAATAAAAGAAATTTAATTATATCAAAACTGTGGCTTCTTGCAAATTAGGTTGATACCTGAGTTTGTTTCATTTTGTCATCAACAGCCAGTGTTTGTCTTTTTTTTTAAAAAAATCTGGTGGTGGTAAGCAGTGAGTTGGAGACTAAAATTTCTCCACTTTGTTCATAATCAAACTAAATGTGAAAAACTAACCTTCATGCCCATCAATGGGAAAATGATTAAATCAGTTACAGTGTATCTATGCAGTTGTAAAGTTAAAGGGACTAAGGTAGGTCCATATTTTCCAATTTGGAAAGAATTCTAAGACATGTTAAGTGAAAATAACTTGCTGAAAAATACTTGTACTATTTATATTTCTTTAAATAATTATATATAGTGTGTACATAAATGTAAATGCTTCAGGATACATTATAAAGAAGCCTAAACTATTTAATAATGCAGAGACTTGGGCGCAGGGGAAGTGCAGGGAGAAGTGAATTTACACTTTTAGTCTATACATATTTTATAGTTTTATGTGTCTAACATTTTTTAAGCATGAAGAAAATATTAATGTATTACTGTGTACTTATACTAATTGATGTGGATTGCAACTTAACTATGTAAATATTACAAAGGAGTGGATATAATCTAATTGGTGCAAATACAATTCCTTTCAATAGCTGATATGCATTCAGGATGGTTACCTTTCCTTGCTGACAGAAACTGGTGAAGTTCGTGAGGATCTAAAGCTGCCAGAAGGTGAACTAGGCAAAGAAATAGAAGGAAAATACAATGCAGGTGAAGATGTACAGGTAAAGACCTATGGGAGGATTATTTTTTATAACTATTTTATAAGAATTTGGCTTCATCTAGTTTGCATAAAATACTTACATGAAGGTAGTTTTTAAATACTGCCAAAATGTTGAAAATGATGTCTATAAAGCAGTTTTCCTATAATATCCTTAAAGACCCATTACCAAAGAAAGTATCAGAGTTAAATTTTTTGCTACATAGACATTATCCCCCTCAAATTTGTGTTGAAGATCAATATCTGAGGTGGGTTTTTTTAGTATGAGAAAGAATGTTATGGAAATACGTAACATCTAGTAAGTATTGAAACATTTATAGCTCTTATTCTCCCTGTTCCCTGGAAGTTGTCTAAAAACCACAATTTGAAAAATTTCTCTTTGGGAACTCTAAAGAAAGGAGATTATTTGATCTTGGGATACCTCTTTCCAAAGTTAATATGTATAAAATATCCACAAATATACAGTATATAATGAATGAACTATATCTTATATATGTCTTGCCTTCTGAAGAACTTTTGCTTATATTTTTCCTCCTAGGTGTCTGTCATGTGTGCAATGAGTGAAGAATATGCTGTAGCCATAAAGCCCTGCAAATAAATGGGAGCATCAGGCATGACAAACTGTTTAGGTCTGGATCAGCTACAGATCTCAAGTTTGGTTCTAAGTTGTCACCAAAGCTATGGCCTTCAGAAGCAACCTCATTTATCTTTTAATTGTCTTGAAATTGTGCTGAGTTAGTTTTGCATGCAATTAGTAATTTAAAAAAATAATCACGATGTATAATTCTTTTTTTTTTGTAGGTGTTTTTTTTTTTATAACATTCCTGTGGTTGTCAGTATGTGAGTCCAAGAAACAGACAAGTTAGCTTCTACAGATGTGATTTGAGTATATCATTCGTGAATTTTAGTTAAGTGATAAATAAACCAGGGTTTTAAATCAAACAATGTAGCATCCAGTGCTATCGAAGTACCACATTTAAGTTGAATTGTTCTGTATTAATTTCAGACCTAACATATAGAGTAAGTAGATAATGGATTGGAATTGTCACAGTTTCAGCCGATGTATGGCAAGCACAAATTCTTAAACAAAAATCCTGTTATCAAAAAGTGTCAGTGCAATACCCTGTATTACCTTGGTCTTACTGTTCTTTGCCAAATTGTTGGCCGACTTAATGTAACCTTATATATGGTGATTTTTATACCTGCTGTGGTTGACAGAGAGGCAGTAAACTGTTGGGTAACTATTAAAAAATCATATTGTAAAGAAGACACAGGGACAGTGGCAAAATGAGTTCGTTAAAGCTATAGTTTTTTATTTGAGGCCTTTGTAATCAGAAAGCTTCTAGTTGTACTTTTGCTTTCAGCTTTTGGTCTCTCTCTCTCTCTCTCTCTCTCTCTCTCTCTTTCTCTCTCTCTCTTTTTCTCTTTCTCCCTCTCTGTATTTAAAGCAGTGACTTGCTTTGCAAGGTACTATGCAGTGTTTTTAATTATGTTGATAAATATTATTTATAGTAGTCATTCCTTTCCAAGCATTTGTAAGTAGACTTTTTTTTTTAAATATATTTTATTGGCTTTTTACAGAGAGGAAGGGAGAGGGATAGAGAGTTAGAAACATTGATGAGAGAGAAACATCGATCAGCTGCCTCCTGCACACTCCCTACTGGGCATATGCCCGCAACCAAGATACATGCCCTTGACCAGAATCAAACCCGGGAACCTTGAGTCCGCAGGCTGATGCTCTATCCGCTGAGCCAAACCAGTTAGGTGTAAGTAGACTTTTTTAACATCAAAATATTTATGTCATCTAAAATAAATATATGTCAGACAAAGACTGGAAATTCTAACTTCAAATTGAAACAGTTGTTAAATGTATGTACATTTTTTTCTAGAATGAAATGAATTATGGAAGAAAAGTTACTTTATGTGATAATCATCAACTAAAAAGTACTTATATATAGTTTTTCTGATTGTCACATGACTTAATTCAGTTACTCATGTAATTAGGAAGAAATTCTGTAAAACTGAATTATTTTAAAAAAGTGTTTTAGGTGACTGCTACATTTCTGTACACACACACCTTATTTCCAGAATTCTAAATGTTGTCATAGGGTTTGTGAGGACCTTTGACTCAGTAACAACAATTATATTGAAACTCAGAACAAAATTACTATTTCAGAATACCTCCATTCTCTATGACTGATTATGAGACCTCTCCCATCATGCCTCGACTTACACAAGGCCTTTATTCCTATCCCTATCATCTAGAAGAAAATATGTGATACTGCAACTAATCTAACCAGTGGCTGGAAATAGCATTAAAAACAGAAGATCCCAAAGTTTTATTGCTTAATTTGCTCATACTTTTAAATCTTCTTAGCCTCAGCAAACTGATTTGGAGAAGAAGCAAGATACTTTAAAGAAATGCAAAGAGAATTCTAAAGCACAAGAAATATTGAGGTTGCAATTAATCATTTTTAGTGCAGCATTTTAGCTTTTGCCCATCTAAAGCACAATTAGGAATTAGACTAAATTCTTTCCAATATTCCATTTCAGTATCTACTACATACTATTCTTGTTTTTTAGTATTTTATAATGTGTATCTTATTTGCTATTGGATGACATTATTACCCACAGGAATTCTAGAAAGTTATCCAGCTGTGCTGCTTGCTGGTCATGCATATGACCCCAGTTAACCATACTAGTGTTCTGGTTTGTATTAATTCTGGGTCAGCATGCCTTTGTTCTTCCTAAATTGTCAAACTTCACATAAATATATTTTCAATTGCAAGGTAAGTGTATGTAAATTATAATAATGCATCTCTATCTTCAGACTTTGAATGGCAAAAGCTATTTATGCACAGATAATTCATGTTAAGCACTATAAAGAAGTATAAATACTTTTCTGACATGTAAGTATAGATTTTAAAGATATGGGACTGTTTATTTTCACATAAGTCAATATGTTTCTCTAGAACAAAATATTTCATTTAGTAAAGCTTTGTAAATTGTATTAAAAAGAAGCAAGGAAACATTTTTTAACATAAAACAGAAGTGACTTCATTCTTTTTTGACATCAGAGATATTCAAAGTTGATTCCTAGTATTTGTACTTTTTGCAACAAATGGTAAATATCACAAGTTACCATGTGTGAAATGTAGACTGTCATGTTGATAAGGCTCTACAGTGATACACCATGTTTGTCTTCAGGCATTTCACCAGTTTATACACAACAGCAATTTTCGACCTTGTATCATCTCATGGCACACATAAACTAATTGCTAAAATTCTACGGCACACCAAAAAATACATTTTTTTGCTGACCTGGTTTAAAAAAAAAAGTATAATTTTGATTCACAACCGACAACTATTGTTGTGTTGGCTATTGTCATTTTTTTCATTTGACAATCTAAGGGAAAAGAGGTCAGTGCCCCTGACCAAATAGTCGAGTATTGCATGTTTTAAAAATTCTTGCGACACACTGGTTGAAGATCGCTGATATACAATATTAACAAGTGGAATATGTGTTTCTTTCTAGAACATTTTCTTTGTACTGTGAAGGCTTTGTTATACCTTATTTGCTATAAAGTTGTATACCCTCTGAAATAGATAAAATCTTTTCTACTTTGACTTAGCATTCGCAGCATAATTATGTTTCTTTCCTGCTCCCTTCCAAGGGCTGTCGGTCACTTGAAATTGTTGCTAACCATGCTCTTGAATCAGTTTCCACTGATGATACAAAATTCCTTACCAATGCTTTATAACAGTTACCAAAACTCTGCAGCAGCCAGAGCATGATATATCATTAATAGATGCTGCAATAAAATGTTTAGTCTATAAAATTAGGGACACAGTGTTTCATTATTATAGCACAATGTGTGTGCATGTGCACACACAGCTTTGTATGTTTGTTTTTTTAACAAAGTCTTTCCAATTCTTAAAAGTACTGTAGTATGGTAGTGCCTCAAATGTTGGTAATTTTTTTTTTTAATTTACGACTTTTTCAGAATTTGTTTTTGTACTTTCAAGGTTTCTCAATTAGATTATTTCTAGTTGAGCTGTAATTTGAATGCATTGTTCTCAGGGCTGTTTGTGCTAAGAGTTCAAGTTTTATTATTTTAAAGATAACTGCCTAAAAATATATTGCAGAATTTTCCCAAATTGCAATACATACAAATAAAAAAAATCCTTAATATCAACATACTTAAACTACATGCAAAGTATTCAAGAAAAAATGGGGACATTAGTGACAACTATACTGGAATTTTGCCATATATATATATATACACACACACACACTTTTTCATCTTAGAGTACAGTTTGATAGTCTTATCTTAGAATCCTATCCTTAATGATATATCTGAAAACATTTCTTTAGCATGGACCCCAAAGGTAGTTTCAGTCAGACATTGATGTAGTTAGTGGTTCTCAAACATATTTAGGGACAACAGATCAAAATTCATAACGCTTGTTTAGGTACACGTTAAAATGTTTACATACTGAATTCTATTATATGAACTAGGAACAGATTTACTAGGAGAAAATATGGCTCTTAAGTGTAAGAGCAAACTGTAGGTATATTTCCATAATTAGTACATTAAACTTCCAATGGCTTAAAATTTTCTATCATTTAGGCATAATATTTCACAGTTTTCAAGACATTTTTCTCCTAGCATTCAGACAAGTAGTAGGCAACAAAGCCTGAAAGAAAATTTATTGTGGAAAACTTTTAAATTGAGAAAATGCAATTTATTACCTTTAATCTATTAAATTTTTTCTTTCTGAATTGGGTATGATTATTTGATTTTAGCAGGGAACATTTGGATTTAGCTTACGGAACACAGATGTTCTGTGGGAAGGAACATGACTTGAAGTTGTTATATAATTTAATATTTTTCCATTAGATAAATATCTGAACATCAATTTAACCACCAAGTGAAGTCAAGTGCCTGAAAAGTGCTGTATACATCTAATTCGTACATTTTCCTTCTGTGAATGATGCATCTAATAGCAATGCATATCAGGCTTCCACCTGCTAGAAACACACTTAGTGCCAAACTTGATCATCCACCACTATTCCTCTCCTTAGAACAGGTTGAAACCTATTTACAATTGAAAGAAATGTTCTTTTATTTATATGAAGTCCCTAAAACTATTTCTTAGTGTTGGTAGACAGGTTTGTTTTAGTTCAAGAGTGCACTTTTAAAAAACTCTGGATACTAAACTGTGTTCAGTGCTGACTGCACAGCTTGTCATAAGTCATAGTTGTGATCTTTCGTGAGAGGAATTCTTTATTGTTAATATCTACTACAAATAAGCATTCATCCTTGTTACAAAGTGTAATGCAAATTACTGATTCTACACTAATATAATGAAAATGACTAGCTCTATACTCTATGTACTGTTGTCCTCTCCAAACAGGAGATAGTTGAAATAGTATTGTCTAATGGCACTTTATTAGTAATACATTTTATTTGTCTTAGGAGTAGGAGAACTCTTGTTTTTACTCATGTTTTAGCTAAAACTTTAAAATTGTAAGAAATGTAGAATGGGTATTATAATTGTGCATTTTACATTTCAAAAGGGGTAAAATTTAAATGTTAAGTCTTTGGCTATACTAAAATAATTGTTGAAATTCTTTAAAATGTAGATGAAACTTACCAATTATAATTCTTTGTTACATTAAAATATATTTGTTAACTTCATTGGTTATATTAAATAAAAATAAAGTTAACAGCTTGCACTATTCTTGTATATATACATTTCTAAAAGAAATTTCATACTAGAAAATTGTGAATTAATTGTGTGTATATCACTGTTAAAAGAATGTCTAACTTTTGTATTTATTGTGTTTTTATATTCTAGGTTCTTACTAGAGAGTGGTCCAGATTTATGGCCTGAATGTTAATTTCTAAATTTTAGTTCCAGATTTAGGTACATTGTTTTTATTTTTAAATTTTTAGTAGCTTTTAAAATATGTAGATAGCCACATGGTTCAAAACTCTATAGGTATGAAATTCTACAGGTATATCATCTTCATCTTCCTGTGCATTCTTCCAGACATGAATGCAAGACAGGTTAATGGTCCCTCCCCTACCCCTGACCTCCCAAGGTCTGAGCTGTTCCTGCCCTGCCAGGGTTGCTATTCTTTTTCTACGGTAATATGAATGGTGTGATGAGACCCTGAAGCAGACCCTTCACTGTTTTTCCAATCCTCACCATGTCTAATCAACACCATGGAGACAGAGTCATCCCTAGATGGCTCAGCGGTTTATTCCTTTTCTACACAGTATCATTCTCAATCTAGACCATCTCTTTCACTCCCTGACATGTGAGCCATGCCGAGACAACTATGGCAATTGTCACCTTATATCCATGATATCACTGACATCACAACCCTTCAGGTCCAGCAAGCATAAGGCAGAAAAAGGAGCACCAGAGTCTTCGACCCTCCAACCCTACTCTGTATTGCCACTTGCAAATACCAGTAGCTCTGTTTCCCAGAGGTAGGCATGGGATGGGGATGGGGGATGGGAGGAGCAAAAAGGGACTAATTGTGTTATATATCAGCCCATCTGAGTATTCTCCCCCAGCCCCAACCTATCCAAATAGAGGGTGTCCTGTGGAATTGCCACATTTACTAGTATAACCATACTGTCTGCCTAACACGTGTTCCACTGCTGACTTAAAATATCTATTCCCACAATACATTCAGCAGTTTACAACTACAGGGTGTATATTGGTTCAGAAGGATCCACCCATAAGGTTGTTATCAATCCACTAGAGGCCGGATGCACGAAATTCATGCAAGGGCCTTGGCCCTGACCCCCACCCACCGCAGCCGGGAAGTGTCTGCCGCGTCTGCCTTGGCCCCCACCCACTGCAGCTTTGTCCAAAAGGAAGGATGTCCAGAAGGACGTCTGGTCTAATTAGCATATTATGCTTTTATTATAGACTAGGGGCCTGGTGCATGAAATTCGTGCACAGGGGCGGGGGGTGTCCCTCAGCCCAGCCTGCACCCTCTCCAATCTGGGATCCCTCTCACAATCCAGGATCACTGGCTCCTAACTGCTCACCTACCTGCCTGCCTAATTGCCCCCTGCTCACCCCCAACTAACCACCGCTGGCCTGCTCACCCCAACTGCTCTCCCCTCCTGGCCTGTTTGCCCCCAACTGCCCCCCCCACCTTCCTGATCACCCCCAACTGTCCCCCTGCCTGCCTGATTGCCCCCAACTGCCCTCCCCTCCTGGCCTGATCGCCCCTAACTACCTCTGCCTTAGCCCCACCGCCATGGCTTTACCCGGAAGGACATCCGGATGGTCTCCCAAAAGGTATCCTGGTCTAATTAGCATATTGCCCTTTTATTAGTATAGATTGTCCAATTTGAGAGTTATTTCTAAATATAGTCAAATAATTTTTGGCCACCAAGTGAGCACTTCCTAGCATCACATTGATTGTGTCCCAGTGTTTAGAGGGCCAAAAAGGCTTGACAACCTCAGTTGCCATCAGATCCCCCACACAGATTCTAATTGAAAGAATGGAGGTCCATCTACCTAACATTGATAGTGTGTCTGCCCTTTTTTGTTCACAATTATGTGTGTGAATTTCACTTAAATTATCACTAATTCATTTTAATTGCTGTGGAATCAATGAGATATTTTAGAATACATATCCTATCTAATAATAGACAAACATGGTAATTAACCATACCTCCACTATGCTTCCCATTGGCTAATCAGGGCAATATGCAAATTAACTGCCAACAAAGATGGCGGCCAGCAGCCACGCAGCTGAAGCAAACAGGAGGCTTGCTTGCTCCAGTGATGGAGGAACCCAAGGTTCCCCGCCTGCCGTGGCCCAGCTCTAAGCTCCAGATGCAACAGTGTTGCAATTATAGAAGCTAAACAAACCCCAGATACCTGCTTTCAGAGCTGGAGCCGGCTCTCAGCTCCAGTGACAGCTATAGAAGGTAAATAAATCCCAGAATAAAAAGAAAAAAAGAGGCTGGGAGCTTAAGTCGCCCGCCAGCCTGAAAACAGCCCTCAGCCCCTCACCCAGACTGGCCAGGCACCCCAGTGGGGACCCCCACCCTGAAGGGGGTGTGACCAGCTGCAAACAGCCATCAGCCCCTCACCCAGGCTGGCCAGGAACCCAAGCAGGACCCCCACCCTGATCTGGGACACCCTTCAGGGTAAACCAGCCAGCCCCCACCCATGCACCAGGACTCTATCCTATATAGTAAAAGGGTAATATGCAAACTGACCCTAACAGTGGAAAGACTGGGAATGACTGGTCACTATGACACACACTGACCACCAGGGGGCAGACGCTCAATGCAGGAGCTGCCCTCTGGTGGCAGGGCGCTCTCACAGGGGGGAGCTCTGCTCAGCCACAAGCCAGGCTGATGGCTGCCAGTACAGCGGTGGTGGTGGGAGCCTCTTCTGCCTCAGCAGCACTAAGGACGTCGGACTGCAGCTTAGGTCTGCTCCCCGCTGGCAAGTGGACATCCCCCGAGGGCTGCCGGGTTGCCAGACAGATGTCTGATTGCTATCTTAGGCCCAATCGCCTGGGGAGCAGACCTAAGCCAGCAAGTGGTCACCCCTGAGGGGTTCCAGAATGCGAAAGGGCACAGGCTGGGCTGAGGGACCCCCTACCCCCGAGTGCACAAATTTTCTAATTAGACTGGACAGCCAAACAGTAGAATGACTGTCCTGATGACCTTCTGGATGAAGCAGGGGCTGCGAGGGCTGAGGCAGCAGCCACGGCGCAAGGGCCAAGCCCCTTGCACGAATTTCATGCATCGGGCCTCTAGTCAATGATAAAGCTAACTCAAAAGTATCCATCAAAGTAGCAGGATATAAAATCAACATGCAAAAATAAACAGCTTTTATACAAAAATAATTACCCATTAGAAAATATAATGGAAGGAAAACCTTACTTGCAGTAGCAACAAAAAGATAAGAATATTGGCCAACTGGCCAACTGGCTCAGTTGATTGGAGCATTGTTCAATATTCCAGAAGGCTGCAGGATCGATCCCAGTCAGGATACATACCTAGGTTCTCAGTTTGATCCCAGTTTGACGAGTAGAGGAGGCAACCAATCAATGTTTCTCTTTCTTCCTCTCTCTCTAAAATCAAGAAAAACATATCCTCTGGTGAGGATTAAATAAATGAATGGCCTATATAACAAAGAGGTAATATGCAAATAAACTCTCACGCCTTCACAAGATGGCTGCCTACCACCAGGCCAGCAGGGGGGTTAGTGAGGGATGACCACATGACTGAACAGCAGACTGAATGGGGTGACCAGGCCGATGGGGGAGCCATGAAGGGCAACCTGGCTGGCGGGGGGGGGGGGGGGGCAGTTGGGCCGACCAGGCCAGCAGGGGGGGCAGTTGGGGGCGACTAGGCTGGCAGAGGGGGACAGTTGAGGGTGACCAGGATGGCAGGGGAGGGCAGACAGAGGCAACCAGGCCGGCGTGGGGGGGGGGGGGGGCGCTATTAGGGGTGACCGGGCCAGTGGAAGGGTACAGTTGGGGGCAACCAGGTCAGCATGGGGGACAGTTGGGGGTGATTAGGCTGGCAGGGGGGGCAGTGAGGGGTGACTAGGCCAGCAGGGGGGGGCAGTTGGGGACAACCAGGCCAGCGGGGGGGGGGGCAGTTAGGGGCAACCAGGCTGGCAGGGGGGGCAGTTGGGGGTGACCAGGCCTACAGGGGGGCAGTAAGGGGTGACCAGGCTGGTGAGGGGGGGCAGTTAGAAGTGACCAGGTCGACAGGGAGGGGGGCAGTTAGGGGCAATCAGGCTAGCACGCAGAGGCAGTGAGGGGTGATCAGGCTGGCAGGGGAGGAGGAGGCAGTTGGGGGCGACCAGGCAGGCAGGTAGGCAGGCAGGTGAGTGATTAGGAGCCAATAGTCCAGGATTGTGAGAGGGATGTCCAACTGCTGGTTTAGGCCCTATCGGGCCCCTAAACCAGCAGTCGGACATCCCCCAAGGGGTCCTGGATTGTAGAGGGTGCAGGCTGGGCTGAGGGGAGCCCCCCCGCCCATGCACAAATTTCATTACCAGGCCTCTAGTATATATAACACAAAGAAGTATCCAAAACCTATATGAAAAAATATAAAACACTACTGAAAGACACACAATTGACTTAATTTTTTTTAATCCTCACCTAAGGATATTTTTCTATTGATTCTTAGAGAGGGAAAGACAGAGAGAGATATCAATGTGAGAGAAACACATCAGTTGGTTACCATCAGGGCCCAGGAGGAGCCTGTAACTGAGGTACATGACCTTGACCAGAATCAAACCCAGGACCCCTTCAGTTCGTAGGCTGATGTGCCAAACCAGCTAGGGCACAATTGACTTAAACAAGTGCAAAGACATTATTCTTGGCTGATAGCTTAACATTATTAAGATGATAGTTCTACCTAATTTATTTTATAAATTTAAGGCAGTCCCAATAAAAATACCAGTAAGCTTTTTCTATGGAACTAAGTTGCTAAAAAGTGTATATGGAAATATAAACATTCAAGAATAACTAGGAAAACACTGACAAGAAAGAGCTATGAGTGGGGATTAGCACTGCTCAAAATTAAAACATAGTACAAAGCCTCTATAATGAAAAGAGGTACCATCAAATGAATAGAAGGATCAATGGAATGGAATACAAACCTCAGAAATAGGCCCAGATACATATATAAATTTAGTGTATGATAAAGGTGGTATTGCAAATCACTGGGCAAAAGTTAAATTATCCTGAGACAATTGGAAAAAGAAATTTGGAAGAATAAAATAAGGTGAATTATATACAACATACACAAGAATAAACCCCAAATAAAACAGAGGTCCAAATAAAAGCAAACTAAGTTCTAGAAGAAAACAGTGAATTTCTCTATAACTTAGCTTTAACTATGATTGAAAACCCAGATATATATTGTCCCAAAAAATGTATACACACACTGTGAATAATTACAAAGGCAGTGTTTATTAAAATATATTTCATTTTCAAAATTGAACTATCAGCTGTTAAAGTGTGCATACATTTGGGGGGAGGGGGGGGACAAATGTAAATAAATGGAAGGAAACAATAATAGTAAAAAATCTGCATAGAGGATTTACAGAGGTATATGTAGAAATATGTATATTCATGCAGATTTTTGGATATTCATATGTATGTTTTTGTTCTTTGAAATATTTTTATAATTTTCAGTGTTTGAAATAATTTCTAATATAAAAAAGTTTTTAAAAATTCAAATAAATATGTATAATACCATTTAATTTAATAAATTTGTAATGTGTAATCTAAAGGAGATATATGCACACAGACATTCACAAGCATGCACGCCCCCAACGTGTTAAATAACAATTTCTAAGCAAGTGGGATTTTAGAAATCTTGATGCAATTGCTTTCTTGCTTCTCTGCATTTCCTTTCATGAGCATTGCTTTTGCATAAGACGACAATTTTCTAAAAGTTCCTCAAAGCGTTGTTCATAATAGTGAAAAAAAAAATCCAAATGGAACCAATAGGTGAACCACTAAGCTATAAATAACAAGTAATAAAATTAAGCAATGGAAAAGATACCTGTTCACATTTTAAAGGTGGATCAATTATTCAGAATTCCTGTGGCATTGTATAACAAGAAAATCTTCTGAAACTGCATTTGTTTAAAATAATAAAAATCTAATAAGTCAGGTTTTTCTAAACACACAGAAAAGATGCATGAAGCAAACATAAAATTTTAAATCATAGTTTTTAATGCTCTCTAAGCAAATTAGTAAAGACAGGGCAAGCAGCAGTGACTTCAGGTCCTATTTTTCCCCTCCTGGTGCCCTTGGCTTGCACTTACAAGTAACAAAGAACATTCATAGGTTGGAAGAATTAAAAGCAATATTCTCCAGCAGTAATAAGTTTCTCCTCAGCACCTGAATGTTTTTTGCACAGACGGCTGTAGCACATCCTTTGTCAAAACTGTGCAGTTTGTTTTCGCAGGATAGTTTGTGCTGCATCGTCATTCAAGTATATTTTCCAAAAGATGAGTGGTGCAACGCCTTGTGACACTTAACATGCTCCACTTTGTAGCACATGCCAAAGACAAAATACCATAAAAAATACTGTGAGATGGTATTCTTACTACATATATGAAATCTTTCTCTCTTTTTTTTTAATGATAATTATATAGTGATAACATTGATGAATGGAAAGTTTGGGTACAGGGGTATTTACAAATCCCTGTTTTATAAATCAGCTACTAGTAAATAAGATGGGTTTTAATAAAAAGTAAATATCAGAGATGCAGACATTATCTACTTTCTATGTTACAGTGTGATCCTTTGTGATGTTAACTGAGCCGAGGTCTTCCAAAAGAGAACACTGGAATAAGTAAGGTATGCCATCCTGTTCCTGTAAGAAACCTTGTGATACACATATCCAAGACAGCTGCAGGAAGAGCAGATGTAGAAAATACAAATGCAATGTGACAAAGAGCACTGTTCACAGCCTTGTTTGCCTAAATGCCAAAGCATTTTTTTCATGGTTCAAAATGCATATTGCTACTTTCATGGAAAAATGTTTATTAGAACACTAGAGGCCCAGTGCATGAAATTTGTGCACGGGACAGGGGCGGGGGTTTCCCTCAGCCCGGCCTGCACCCTCTCGCAATCCAGGACCCCTTGGGGGATGTCCGACTGCCCGTTTAAGCCCGATCCCTCTCACAATCCAGGATCGCTGGCTCCTAACCACTCGCCTGCCTGCCTGCCTGATCACCCCTAACCACTCTGCCTGCCTGCCTGATAGTCCCTAACCACTCGCCTGCCTGCCTGATCACCCCTAACCGCTTGCCTGCCTGCCTGATCACCCCTAACTGCCTCTGCCTCAGCCCCCACTGCCATGGCTTCATCCAGAAGGACATCCAGAATGACATCTGGAAGGTCGTTCAGCTGTCTGGTCTAATTAGCATATTATGTTTTTATTATTATCTATATAATAAAAGCCTAAGCGACCATTATGGTAGAACAACCAGAACATCCGCACGCTATGATGCTCCCAGACCACCGGGGGCAGACGCTCAATGCAGGAGCTGCCCCCTGGTGGTCAGTATGCTCCCACAGGGGTGCACCGCTCAGCCAGAAGCAGGGCTCATGGCTGGCGAGCACAGTGGCGGTGGTGGGAGCCTCTCCAGCCTCTGCGGCAGCGCTAATGAGCAGCGAGCTGAGCGGTAAGGAGCAGTGAGCAGGTGGGCGGTAAGGAGCAAAGGTTCCCAGACTGAGAGAGGGATGTCCACCTGCCGGCTTAGACCCACTCCCACAGGCAGACATCCCCCAAGGGGTCCTGGGCTGTGAGAGGGCACAGGCTGGGCTGAGGGACCCCTCCCCTCCCGCCACTACCAGTGCACTATTTCATGCACCGGGCCTCTAGTAGATTATAAACATCCATTGAGAAATCTATAATCTTTCCAGTACTAACTAAATACTAGTGTAGATGGACTTTAAAGTTTCATGTCAACCACAAGATTTATGTTTTTTTCAACTGTACATTGATTTACATATTTTTAATTAGAAAAATAATGAGGACTGTTCTGAAGAGCCAATTTGCCCTACATGGCAAAAATCCATTTGTTTGTGTCTGTTTCTGTCTCTAGTCTATTCTATTGGTCTAGAATAGACCAATAGAATAACCTGGAAACATATCCAACTGTCTTAATTATGGCATCCTATATAATAAAGAGATAATATGCAAATTGACTGTCACACCCTTGTACAAGATGGCCGCTCCCATGTGGTCAAAAGATGGCCACCCTCATTTGGTCACAAGATGGTCACCACAAGATGGCTGGCAGGCAGGCAAGTGGTTGGGAGTCAGCAGTCCCAGATTGTGAGAGGGATGTTCGACTGCCAGTTTAGGCCCGTTAGCACAGGGATCAGGCCTAAACCAGCAGCCAGACATCCCCTGAGGGGTCCCAGATTGGAGAGGGTGCAGGCTGGGCTGAGGGACAACCGCCCCCCCCCCACCCCCAGTGCACAAATCTCGTGCACTGGGCCTCTAGTCATTAAAATAAATCTTAATCTCCCCAACTGTACATAAAATAAACAAATAAATTTTAATCAGTAGAACAAGTTCTCCCACTTTATTATTTTCCTCAAGTATATTCTGGCTATTCTGGTATCTTAATTATAAAAAGTTTCAAATTGGTTTATAAAAAGAAAAGAAAGGAAAAAAAAAGGAAATTAATTAAACTACAATTTATGATCACATTGAATCTATAGTCCAATTTGGAGAGAATTGGCATCTTTATTATGTTGGGTCTTCAAATCCAATGTCTTTCCATTTATCTGTTCTTTAATTTTTCTCAATTAAATTTTATAGTTCTGCATAAAGGTCTTGTACATCTTTTGTTATTTTTTTCTTAGACATTTGATATAATTATGTTATTGAAAATGATACTGTATCTTCTTTAAATTTTATCATCTAATGTATTGCTAATATAAATATGCATTTGATTTCTTTACATGAATTTTGCATCTGGTAATCTTAATAAGTTCACATATTATTTAGAATAATTTATTTGTAGATTTTTTTACATTTTATACATATACAATTACATATACAACTACAAATAATACATTATCACCCAATAGCATGTTGCTAGTAATATATCTATAAATATAAAGAATATATATACATAAAGTATTCTATACATATAATATATAGTGTATATTTCTTTCATGAAAGAGCTTGCAAGAGATAATATTCTTTTCTCAAAATGTCCTTTTCCGGTTTTAGTATCAAAGTTTGCTGGCCTAATAAAATAAGTTGATGACTGAAGGATTGTTGTAAAACTGGTTTCTTATTGGCCACATGCATTTGGTTTAAGAAAATGATCCCAGGTAACAGAAGTAAGGAACTGGGAAGTGTGAAACTGGGAAGGAGCAAAAGCAAAAGAGAATGTTCTGGGGACAAATGAGGCTTAATCCTGCTGGGATTTTCCATAAAGTGATGTAGAATGTACTTTTGAAGTGTCCACTCAAGAGAAAGAAGGTAACAGCAACCAATTTGGAGCAGGTATAACTTTTACCCTATGGCTTCTCTGACACGAGGCATGGGATGTTTGTGGAAAGCGCTCCACAAATACATACATGTACAATCTGGAACTAAAGGGAGTGGCTGACCAATGGGGGACAGGAAACTGTGGGCAAATGCTCCCCTCTTCTGGATTAAAAGGTAAATTGACAGATTGTGAGTTTGAGCATTAAAAATATTTGCTACAATTGGCATTATTGCTTTCTCAAATGTTTGGTAGAATTCACTGGTGAAGCTATCTGGGCTTCTTTCTTATAGGAAGGTTTTAATTTAAAACTCAATATATTTAAAAGATATAAGACTATTCAGATTTTCTACTTCTTGTGTAAATTCTAAGTTGTATTTTTCTAGGAATTCATTTCATTTAAGTTGTATTTTGGCATACAATTATTATTTTTTGTACAATTGGTGGTTTGTTTAGATTTATTCACAAAAAGCAATTTTCTTTGCTATTTCTTTTGCCATAAAACCTTTCTTTCTAGGATCATTTTTCTTCCTCCTGAAATACATCTTTCAGAATTCCTTTACTGGGTGTCTGTTGTTAGCTGCCGGGGTCCAGCCCCAGCGGGTCCAGGGGTCCCCAAGGGCGTGGACGGAGTCAGCGAAGAAGGAATGACACGGAGACAGCGTTCAGTTGATCAGCAGCCTAGCCAGGATCTCTAGCCCGGATCTCCAGAGAGGTTCTGCTTCGGATCTCCAGCGAGGTTCTGTAGCCATGTTCCCTCTCTAGGTTCTCCAGCCAGGTTCCGTCCAGGCTCTCCAGTCAGGTTCAGTGTCCAGGTTCCAGTCAGGTTCTCCTGCCAATCTCTGTAGTCAGGTTCAGTCCAGGATCCCTTGCCATGTTCTCCCGCTAGGCTCTGTCTCTAGGCTCCGAGGCCAGTCCCTCTCCAGGATCCTCTGGCATGCTCTCTCCAGCGAAGTTCTTCTGTCTCTAGGCTCCGTGTAGGTTCTGTCTTCTTGATTCTGTTCTAAGTTCTGAGTGTTTCTGTCTTGTTACAACTGTATTTATACCAGTTGATTCAATCCTATCAATCTCTATTACAAAGGTTAGGGCGTTTCTTATCTCCATTCCAGGGAGAAAAGATTATGTAGTTTAAGCATGATTGTTCGTAGTTAAAGGGATTAATTACCCGCCTGGCACTTAGTTGAGGGGTTTTATTCCCTCCCTAACTTCAGGGGAAAATCCCTACCTGGGGATTCAACCTTTCTCGGAGAGGTGACTTTGGTTAAAACACAGCGCCAAGAAGGTGAGCAAACATATTAAGAACCGTATGCCATATATGCCAGGTCCCTTGAAACAGCAAGGATGGACCGGCTCCCGGCAGTTAGCAAACTTCCAGTTTTGTTATCTAAAAACTAGAGGCCTGAAGCACGACATTTGTGCAAGAGGAGACCTTCCTTCCCCCGGCTGGGCTGCCGGCACCGGCTTCCCTCTGGCACCCGGGACCCAGGCTTCCTTCACAGCCCTGGTTTTGTCTGGAAGGTTGTCCAGAAGGACGTCCGGAAGAATGTCCAGTCTAATTAGCATATTATGCTTTTATTATTATAGATATCTTAAATGTATCTAATCTCTTGAAAGATAGTTTCAGACTTTATAGCTCTAGGTAGATAGCTATTTTCTTTCAGCACTTTGCAGATAATCCCTTTGCTTCTGGCTTCCACTGTGCTAATGTGAAGTTAGCAGTTAACGTAATTCCTATTAGTAAATATTTTGTCTCTTCTCTATGAATGCTTTTGAAATAATTCTGTGTTTGTGTTTTGGAGTTTCACTACAACATGTTTAGGTGTACTTTCTTTTAAATTTTTATGCCTGGGGTTTATTTGGCTTCCTAAATCTAAGAATCCAGCCATTGTTTCTCTAAATTTTGCTTTTCCCCCTTTATATCTATCCAATATATAGCCTCTTATTTGAGTTTGATTTTATAGGGTTTTTATTAGGTTATTTTCATTCATGGATGACTTTTTTTGTCCCTGTGTCATTTAGTGACTTTAAAAATTGTCAGCTCTATTTCTCCAAGTGTATCTCAGAGAATCCTTTGTGCTTGTCTTCAAAGTTCATTTCTCCAGAGAGCATTTGCATTTGCTTCCTCTGCCTGGCACTACCAATCCAAGCACACTTTAAGCTACATTTCTAGGTTACAGCTTTTTTATGCTATATGAGCATTGCTCATTCTAGCCCCAAAATCCTATGAGCACGGGAGCTTATTATTTCTGCATCAAAAAAATATTTTATTTTTCTACCAGCTTAACCATACATTAGCAATTATCTTTAAAACCATATTTTAACCAGTTTTTAAAGGTGGCTACACAGGGAGAGGGGTTTCTCTGTGAATTTAATAATCCATATTGTTTTATATTTTATTTTATGGATTTATTTAGGCTCCAGTATCATGTAGATCCAATGACTGAAGTTTATAATATAATAGAAATATACCTATCATACATTACAATGTCTTATGTTTGAATAGCTGGAAAAACAACTTCCTCTCATTCTAAATTGTCTTGACTTTTATCAGACACTGTATTTCATCTGTTTTAGAATCCATTGTCAAATATCAGTAGGGCAATGATGGGCATTGAATTAATATTTATTATTGTCTCTGTGTGTAAAGTTTGGGAAGAATTGAGTTATTTACAACATTTAATCTTATCTGCACGTTTCTGGTTAATATTTTTAAGTATTTTTCCTAAGAGAAAATTTTTTTTCTATTATATTCAGATTGCTAGTTATTTTGAAATAAATGTTGTTTTGAGGATTCCTTTTGTACAAATGTGTGAATAGTTCTTCCCTATTCTGTTTTTGTTTTATTGTGTGTGTGTGTTTTGTCAGAACATGAAAGGCTGCCAAAAACAAGCAAAATAAAATAATAAATGCCTCAATTAATCCTCCCCTCCCCCCCAAAAAATATTCAATAATATAAGGGTCATTTTCTCTCTGCAGCCTGGGCAGCCTTTGAGAAGGAAATGCTAATTACTCTTCCCCCTCCTCCCTTAATGTTTGAAAAAGAAATGAAATTATTGTGGTTCTTGAGGCAAAGAATCAAAAAATCTTCTTGAAATGGATTATTGAGAATTCAATACCCCTATTTATACACTACACGTCATATGCTTCATTAAAGCGTAGTTTCCACTATACTAATTGCTGCCAGAAAGGATATTCACTTTTTAGGGTCATTCTCCAAATTAAAAACAAAGGTCTACCTCCCATCCCTGCCCTGCCCTGCCCTGTATGATAGTTTCACTTCCACACATACACAAAAAATACTACAGAATTCTGAGAAGCATGCCACTTTCACAATCTGACATCAGCTTACAATTCTTCTAAGTTCAAAAACTATTTTTTTTCCTTTTGTCATCAACACTGTCACCACCCCACCCATCTACACTCGTGTGCATTGTACATGTTAGTAGTTAGGTCTTGGAAAATATTCGTTGCATTTTAACTGGGGGGCATTTTGGATGGAAGTGAGGAATACTAGGGTTATTCTAAAATCCATAATAACGTAGAATAAATCACACCCAACGTGCTAACAAGTGATATTCACTTAAAGGTGTTTTTGTGTGTGTTTTTCTATTGGAAAACCTAGTTTATTTTGTCTTCCGAAATACTGATTTCCCTCGGCCGTCATTTAGAAAATAAAACATAGATATAGAAATAATTTTTTTTGCTGGAGGATTATAATTACAGAAGACAGGAGATCTCAAAGGTACGTGAGACAGTGCCTTGCTCTGAATGGAAAGAAGATCCAGGCGATTAGTGAAAGATGAGTCCTTGGGGTGTGCGTGTGTGTAACTCGGTGCCGAGCCAGTGTCTTACCGAACACCGTGAGTCCTTCCAAACACCGCCGCTGGAGGGCGCTCCCAGGAGACCTGACTGCCTGCGCTCCCGGACACGCCCTCGGTTTCCTGGGTTACTGGTTTCCTGGGTTACTGGCCTCCGCGTTCTCCCCCAACGTCTCTTCCGGCCGGCGCAGAGGTTACGTCCCGGCGCATGACGCAGCACGTTCGGCTATAAATACGTGCCGCCGCCCCCCGCTTTCTCTCTGATCGCACGGACTGCCGGCAAGATGGCGCCGGTGAGTGAGCGCGGTCTGGCTGCGGCCGTCTTCCCCCAAGTAGATCGCTTAGGCATCTGGAGAGTTGGGGTTGGCTCCTTAGGGATAAAGGGACGTGGAGGAGTGGGCTGCGCCAGGAAAACAACCTAAAGGTTAAGGCTGAGGCCTTCCGAGATGGCCGACACGTGGTCTGGAGTAGAGCTGCGCCCGGCGAGCGCAGGGGAGGGGGCGGCGCAGGCCGCGTGTGGGCCATTTCTTTCCTCCCCGCGCTGGGTAACGCCGGTGCCACCCAGTCGGTCCGCGCCTCGGAGGAAGGGGGGTGTCGGGAAGGTCTGACGGCCGGAGCGCGGCGGGAGCCCCGAGGCCGCCCGCGTCCAGAAGAGAACGTTAGAACCGAGGTGCCGAAGCAGCATGTGCTCACGCGGGAGTTGCGTTAAAGGCGCAGATCGCGACTGTTGGGCAAATAGGAAAGGCACGTGCTTCAGGCGTTTGATTTACCGCATAAGAAGGGAGCCGGGGAGATGTGAAAGCCGGCCCAGAGAGCACCTGGAAAGCTAGGCGTGTGTCGCAAATCTGCTGAACAAATCCCGGGGGCCCTGCTGGGCCGTGGACAAACTGGTGACGCCTGCGGGGCCGTGGCCCCCCTGGTGGGCCTGCTCCGCCCGACAGGAACGGTTGGCGTCCCTGAACTAAATGAGGTTGGGGGGCTCAGGTTCCTCGACTGCCTAAGAAAGCCAGCTCGGTATCCGTTTGGGCGGGTGTGATGTGCAAGTGTGTGTCATCCTCTGATAAAGGCTGATTTCTCTTCTCACGACGTGGTCTGAATGGCACCACCTCACTGGTGTAACCTTGTTACGTGGCGTCGGTCTAAACGTGTTGGGTCTGCAGAACTTGTTACACATGTTTTTAAAATTAAACAATATTTGCCAGGCTAAGGCCCCCCTCCTGCTTCTCACCGGTAGCAGCATAGAGTTGAAAAGCCCTAACTTTGGTGCCGTGTCACATACAGAAATTTTTTGATATTTGCAACCATAGTAAAACAAAGACATATGTTTGATATTTATTTTATATATTTAAGTGCCATTTAACGAAGAATCAACAAAAAAAAATGAGTTCGCGTGTCAGAGGTTGTAGGAGGTACACTGTCACTCCCCATCTGCAGTGGGGGTGGCCCTCGGAAAGCGCCTGGTGATTTAAATGGGGCACCCGTGGTCGGGAAGGTCAAGGCTGGGAGACTTCCCTTGATAATTCGAACAGTGTGCCTGGCTAGAGGTTCAGACCCCTGGGTGGGTGTTGCTAGCCTTCCATTGTAGCAGGAAGTGGGTGGGTCCTTGTAATCTTCCCCAGTCCTAAAACTAGGACTCTTCTAATGAAGGAAACGAACAGTAAGTAGCTCACCATATCCTTTCCACCTTGGAGTTTTGCATTTGGGAGACAACTTGTATGACAACTTGTATGATTTTCATTAAGGGGTGTGCCCTCCTTCTGGCAGCCTGGTTACAAAGGAATAACCATATTGGTGTTCGGCAGTTTTTTTTTTAGTATTTTACACAGTTTAATATAATCTCGTGGTACACGGTGTACATCATTGCACTGGTAGATTTTTAAAGTTTGTAAGTAAAGTGACTAAGTTGTTTTCAGAGTCATGATTATGCTGACATTCTGTAACAGAAAGTCAAGAAGCCTAAGAGGACAACCTGGAAGTTTGGTTTGGATCTTACCCACCCAGTAGAAGATGGCATTTTTGATTCTGCAAATTTTGTAAGTATCACTCTGCTCAGTTTGTTTTTTATCAATGTAGAGTTCTTAATAATTACTGAGTGTATAATATTTGATTTTAACCTAAGCTCTATTCCTAGGGTACCTTCCCTAGTGAATATCTAGGGTTTTCTTCCCTAGTTTTGCATTTTTTCTATTTTAAAATAGGAACAGTTTCTACGGGAGAAGGTTAAAGTCAATGGGAAAACTGGAAATCTTGGGAATGTTGTTCACATTGAACGCTTCAAGAATAAAATCACAGTTGTTTCTGAGAAACAATTCTCTAAAAGGTTAGTATTTATTTTCCATAATATTTTAGTGAAGTTATGGTACTTGTGGGATGTTTTATGGAATATGTAATTCCAGTGTGCTCTCTTCATGTGTAAGAATAGATATGTTGTTGGTGCCAGTGAGATGTAGCAAAGTGCTTTGAACTTTAATAAGGCCTATATAAATGGATATATATTTAGTGATAGTGCCAGTTACTTAGGCTGGTTGACAGGAAGTGTAATTTACTGTGAAGTTATGTCCAGGCCCCTGTCCAGTGAAACATAGGCCCTGTGGTCCAGTTTGTATATAAACTAATCACTAGGGATTTGGAGATGAAATAGTATAAAATATGATCCTATAATGACAGTATTAAAAGAGAGAGGGAGGGCACAAGAATTAGCAGAAAACCTGAGAACATAGTGTTGCCAGTGGAGTTTGGTATTTCTGGCAAAGGGAGCAGTATTAACAAAGGGCAGAAGCTGGTGATGAAATTCAACCAGGCTGGAAGCTTTTAATAACAGCCAGGTGTTAGTTTCAAGGCTGTGGGTAATCTCCACTTGTAAGTGGAACCTGTTGACAGGTTGCCTCTAGTTGATGCAACATGGGATTGAGATTAGAGATGGTGGTGGTGAAGGGAATGTTGATATTTTAGTACGTGGCGCATTTGAAGAATGAAATTGTAAATTTAGAAATAATCTGATTGTGACAGTAAAATCAAAGAGGAAGCTGCTCTCCTGCATATTGGCTTCTAACAAGAATACTCATTTTAAGGAGTTGGGAGAAGGATTTTGTAGAGTATAAACTGATTGTAATTGGGGTCGAGAGACTGCTTTATTTGAATTCTTAGCAATCTTGCACAATATCTTGGGGGGAATTGGGAACCTGAAAGGTGAAGGTAACAGTGCATGTCTTTCATGTAATAAGCCTTTACATAGTAGGTATTGTATTTCTTAATGAAATTCATGTTTCTGTTTTAAAGATATTTGAAATACCTTACCAAGAAATACCTCAAGAAGAATAGTCTTCGTGATTGGCTTCGTGTGGTTGCTTCTGACAAGGAGACGTATGAACTTCGTTACTTCCAGATTAGTCAAGATGAAGATGGGTCTGAATCTGAGGACTAGGTGAAGGCACCTCATATAGGCCTTTGCTTATTAATAAAACATGTGAAGTGTACCAAGAGAAACATCTAGAAATGTATTTTTATCGGTGAATAAAAAATGTAACGCACTGTGAAGTTTTTGTCTTGTATTTAAATATGTGCTGTTTACATGACAGTGTCGGTAAGCAGTATTTAAATAGCTTATAGCTAGTGGAATTTCCCCCAGGATTTCCGAAATTAATTGATTTTACAAATGTCCACCGGCCATGGTGTAAATCCATTTATATCCACTTTTTTTTTTTATTAGCCATTCTTACTGTATCCACTTCATGTTGCTTTTTCATTCCTGTGTGGCCGTACCATAGTTTATTCAACCAGTTCCCTACTGATGGTCATTTGAGTTTCCAAATTGCTGCCCCTATAAATAGTGCTTAATTAAAAGCCTCATGCAGATACTTTAATTATATTTGCCATTAAATTTTTGGAGTGTGGTATGCTAAAAGTGAAACTCCTATCAAAAGAAAGGAATGTAATTTAAATAGATATTGCCATTTCCCTTCTGTTGGGGGCCAGCTCCAGCAGGTCCAGGGGTTCCCAAAGGTGTGGACGGAGTCGGTGAAGAAGGAATGAGAGGCAGCGTTCAGTTGATGGGCATGGTTGGGTTCTCTCTTTATTGTCCTGTTACATCTGTATTTATGCGATTTGATCCCATAAGCATGCTTCTATAATTACATCATGGTATGTTTCGGGAAACCTACAGTTCCTAGTTTCATTTCCATAATCCTGTCTCTATCTAGTTCTGTTGATTTTAATCTTGTCTAGGTTAATCTCTGTTCCATTATAAGGGCTATTCCAAGGTCACTATTCTATTGCTCTACTGATAGGCTACAAGGAAGTGACTGAAGGAGATTATCCTACCCAGTAAAGGTTATGTCCTCCAGCCTCGCTGCTTGCCTTCCCTGGGACTGCCCTGTGTCAGAGGGTCTCCAGGGGTATAGGCTTTGGTGCTTTCCCTGGTGGGCAGACCCCTGGGGATGTGGGCCCAACAAGTCCCAAATTTATTGCCAAAATTCTTAGTCCAAGTTCTTCATAAGTAGTACATGGTATTTCTGTAACACTAGGGGGATTTACTGATGTATTCTCTTCCTTAGTCCTGTTAACCCCTAACCTGGGGAAACAACCTTTCTTGGGGAGGTGGTCCTGGTTAAAACACATAGTACTTAAGAGGGGGAGCGAATATATGTCATACACGTCAGGTCCCTTGAAACATAAGCTGTGCAGATGTTTCTTCCCTGCAGCGACTGTGTCAAGCAGCAAGGGTGGACCGGCTCCCGGCACCCTTCATGGGAACTTGAGCATTTTACTTTCCCACAGACTCACCAACAGGTTATATTGTCCAGTTTGAGTTTTGGTTTAATTTGAGTTTTTTGGTCTGATAGGTGAGACATGGCTTTCGGGATAGTCTTTGCATTTCTCTTGTGAGGTGGGAGTGTAACCTGAAAGTGGTAATGTCAATAGCTCAGGTACCTAGATGGGTGAGCCATCTGTATTTCTTTTTTTGTGGGCTGCTTGTATCTATAGGATATTTTTTATGGGATTCTTTTTATTTTTTAAAGCTCCTGTATTAAGGCTATTAAACACTCGCCTATGATTAAGTTGCAGATTATCTTTCAATTAGTCATTTGTATTTCCCCCAAGTTTATGGTGATTTTGGTTTGGTTTTGTTGCTATATATAGCAGAATTCTTTTATGCAATTAAATTTATTACTCTTACTACTTAAGGATTTTGAGCTGTTAGAACAGTTTTCCTCATTTTCTTGTTACTGAATTCATTCATGTTTTCTTCTAGTGTTTGTGTGATTTCCCTTTTTTAGATTTAGATCTCTGTTCTATTTGGAGTTTACTGTGGTTTGCAATTTAAGAAGTAGATCTAATTTTACCTTTCTTTTCCCCATGTTATACTACTTATACCATTAACTCTGATTCTAACGTAATCAGTGTTTTGATTAACACTGATTGTCCTACTTACTTGGAAATCCTTGTTTGGGTTTATGCTGAAGAGCTTTAGTGTGCTGCTGTTTTTATAAGCTGGGTGACTTAAAAGCCAGAAGGGCCACCTTTAATATGTTGCAGTTTATAAAGCACTTTTTCCTCTCTTGTTTCTTCCCCATTTTGCATATGAGGAAACCAGGTCTCAGACAAACTGGCTTGCCCAAGATCACACCATGCCATCACCTCTATGTCTTCAACCAGTGCCCCGCCACCCTAGGTCTACCACTACTTCACACAAGGCCGTGGCCAAGCCATGATGCAGTCAGAGGAGGAGCATAGTTGAGTGCATGTCCTGCCTCTGCTACCTCATAGCTGTGTGACCTTGGACACCTCTTCGCCCCTCTGGCCTCACTTCTGTATGTAAAGAAGAGTTTGGAAATAGATCAGTATTTGTCAAACTTTAGTAACTCGCCTCCTTTTGATAAACAGGTACCTCATGTTTCCCTGCCCCAGTTCTGATTTCCATCCCCAGGATGTGGCTGATGCCTATATATCACCTTTCAGCCAAGGTTTTGTCAGGCTTTCTATTCTAAAACAACAAAGTAATATTCAATTTTCCAAATATAAATTTATAACGTTGAATGTTTTTTAAGACATAAGCTCCCCTCTCCCCATGAGAGAAATTCTCTGAAGCTATTTCCTGCTCTGAAGTTCTGATTCAAAGAACCAGGCTAGGAATCAGGGAATCTCAATTATGATTGATAGAATATACTTTTCCCAAGGGAGGGGACCATTAACACCACTGCTCTCTCTGGAGTCCAGATGGTGTGAATTACAGAGTCCACATGCTACAAATGTGCATCATTGATTTCTGTTCTGTCTGGGCCTGTCCTAAAAGCTTATGAATGAGTTAGATATGCTCTCCGCACTCAAGGACCGCACAGTTCTAGTGGGGGAGGCAAACTCGGGGATGATTTGAGGTAAGTGTTGTTAGTGCCACGATAGATACTTTGGAGGCACCTCCACCATAAGGAGAGGGAAAGAGCATCCAGGAGAGCCTGGAAGAGATGGCTGACCACAAGCTGTCTCCATGGAAGAGTGGAATTAATGGGTGAAAGCAGGGACTTGGCTGAGGAGGAATGGTGATGGTGGTTACAACTCATTGAGGGCCTCTGATTTATAATCTTCACACACCTCATTTAATCTTTGCAGACATCCTTCAAGATAGCTATTATTTTCCTTTTACAAACCAGAAAACCAAGGGCTTAGAGTGGTAAACAGAGTACACAGCTAATGAATTCCTAATAAGAATTTAAACCAAGGTCTGACTTAAGTGCTCATTGCCTTTGTGTAAATGTTTGCAAATTTCTGCTAGGCAGTCCTTTCTTTCAGTGATGCCCATTCAATTGGCTCCAAGCCTTTCTCTTTTCCTGCCATGCCGGGAGCCGGTCCATGCTTGCTGTTTCCAGGGACCTGGCATATATGGCATACGGTTCTTAATATGTTTGCTCACCTTCTTGGCGCTGTGTTTTAACCAAGGTCTCCTCTCCGAGAAAGGTTGAATCCTCAGGTAGGGATTTCCCCCTGAAGTTAGGGAGGGAATAAAACCCCTTAACTAAGTGCCAGGCGGGTAATTAATCACTTTAACTACAAACAATCATGCTTAAGCTACATAATCTTTACTCCCTGGAATGGAGATAAGAAACGCCCTAACCTTTGGAATAGAGATTGATAGGATTGGAATCAACTGGTATAAATACAGATGCAACAAGGCAGCGAGAGACAGAACTTCAGAGACAGAACTCAGAAGACAGAACCTACACGGAACCAGGAGATGGAGGAGCTTTGCTGGAGAGAACATGGCAAGGGATCCTGGACTGAACCTGACTGCAGAGGTTGGCAAGAGAGCCTGACTAGAACCTGGTGACTGAACCTGGCTGAAGAACCTAGCGAGGGAACATGGCTACAGAACCTGGCTGGAGAACCTAGCAAGAGAACATGGACACAGAACCTGGCTGGAGATCCTAGGCAGAACCTCTCTGGAGATCCAGACCAGAACTTGGCTGGAGATCCTGGCTGGAGATCCTGGCTAGGCTACTGATCAACTGAACACTGTCTCCGTGTCATTCCTTCTTCGCCGACTCTGTCCACACCTTTGGGGACCCCTGGACCCGCTGGGGCAGGACCCCGGCACTGCCAGAGACCCACAAGCTAGTTTAATAGAGGCTGTCTGGCACACATCTTTGCTGTAATTAAGTCCATCATGGGAGCTGGCCCCCTGCTTTTTAGACACAGCATGGAGCAATCCTTGTTTCATCACTCCTATACTTTTATGCATGAAACAAGCTTTTACAATAGGACTTTTTCACTCCCTTTTTAGCTGAGGTTCCCAAAACAAAACTAAAGGTGCCAAATAGTCCCGCTTTCCAAGGTGAGATGCTTACAATCTGCAGAGCTTGTACAAGAGGTGCCCAGGTTCCAGTTTGTAAGCCTTTGTTAACTATTTCTAGGACAGTTGAAGATTCCTGCATGCTTGGCTCATCCTTGAGAAACTAAGGCTACAGGCACTGGCTGGGGCAGTTGACCTTCAGCAAAACAATGAGAGGTGCTTCCACAGATGCTGGAATGCACCAGTGTCTCCTCTGGACCAGATGTGGTCTATGGGAAAGGACCAGACCTAGGTCAAGTGTTCACAGAAGAGGACTATTTGGAAGAGATAATGGGACCCTAAACAAAAAGACTGAAGAATAGACTATCAAATACTCAGGGCTGTAGCTATAAGTATAGTCTAAGAAATAGCATTGCCCATGTCACAAGTGTTAGAGCTAAGATTCTCAGTGATACATTTCTTTGAGAAATGTATGCTTTGAGAGAAAGAAAAAGGCTTGTACTTTCTTCTTGTCCAGAGAGCCACGCCACCAAACTACTTTTTTTATATTAAGTATAGTTGATATACAATATTATATTGTTTCAGGTGCACAACTTAGTGAATCAACATTTATATACCTTGTAAAGTACCACAATAAGTTCAGTAACTATCTGTCACTGTGCAATTATTAACAGTATTGATTATACCAGGGGTGGGCAACCTTTTTGTGAGTGCGTGCCAAAACCAGCAAAATCTCTGACTCAAAATTCTTCTGCATGCCAACCCTAATTTTTTGAGAACATGTTATGCCTACTTGTTATCTCTTAAGGTGTATGTATGTGAAGAACCTTGAAGAAATAATAAAATTCATTCAAGTGACAAAAACATAGTATATGGTGATGAAAAATACATTTATTTTTAATGTATACATGTACACTGATAGTCCGACAGAAAACTTTATGACTTCGTTTGATATTATCAGTGGGACTTTTGCTGCCGAGAGAAACAGAAATTTATTCCCCTTTCATTAGTACCGGTGGGCAAAGCGAGAGAGGTTTCATTTTTATAGGGTGAAATTTTGAATAAGTAGGTGAGGCGGTTGTCTTGTCAACAAAAAACCCATTGCGTCTGAGGTTGAAACCAAAACACTGGTCGGATCTAGGAAGGCAGGGAGAGTTAAGGCAGAGGCATAGAAATTGCTCTTCCCCTCTCTTCGTCAATGCATGTCTATGGTCTTTGAGATAACTTGTATGTAAAAATCATTTATCTAAGATGCACCTACACTGAATTTATCTGAAAAATAAAGAAGTCGATATTAAGAAAAAAACTGTAAATGGAAGATTATGAGAGGGTTTCGCATGCCAGCAAAAGTTACTGGCGTGCCATGTTTGGCATGTGTGCCAGGGGTTGCCCACCCCTGGACTATACTATATTCTCCATGTGGTACATTACATCCTCATGACTTATAACTGCAAATTTGTACCTCTTAATCCCCTTCACCTTTTCTGCCCCTCCCATTCCTTTGCCTCTGGCAAGTTTGTTCTCAATGTCTATGAATCTGTTTTATTTGTTTGCTTGTTTTTTAGATTTCACATATAAGTGAAATCATACTGTATTTGTCTGTCTGACTTACTTCACTCAGCACAATACCGTCTAGGTCCATTCATGTTGTCACAAATGGCAAGATCTCATTTTTCAGGAAGAGTAATATTCCATTATATACTACATATATGCACATAATATATATATGTATATATATGCATATATATACATATATATTTCATATATAATACATTACATCTTTTTTTTAAAATATATTTTATTGATTTTTTACAGAGAGGAAGGGAGAGAGATAGAGAGTTAGAAACATCGATGAGAGAGAAACACCGATCAGCTGCCTCCTGCACATCTCCTACTGGGGATGTGTCCGCAACCCAGGTACATGCCCTTGACCGGAATCGAACCTGGGACCTTTCAGTCCGCAAGCCGACGCTCTATCCACTGAGCCAAACCGGTTTCGGCAATACATTACATCTTTATTCATTTATCTATTGGTGGATACCTAGGTTGCTTTCATATCCTAGCTATTGTAAATAAAGCAATGAACATAAGGGTGCCTATATCTTTTCAAATCAGTGTTTTTGTTTTCTTTGGAGAAGTACCCAGAAATGGAATTGCTGGGTCCTATGGTAGTAATATTTTTAATTTTTTTAGGAATCTCAATACTGTTTTCCATAGTAGCTGCACCAATTTACAATCCCAACAATTCACTAGTGTTCTTTTTTCTCTGCATCCTCTCCTACACTTGTTTTTGTTGATATTTTTTATCAGAGCCATTCTGACAGGTGTGACAGACAGCAGCTCTTAAGAAGGAACTTTTCTGCCCCTTCCTTTCTCAGCCCAACCCTAGAGGAGCCAAGGCAGCTAGTGATGTGTGTGTGTATGTATTGGGGGGGGGGGGGGGGGGCGGCACACTTGGAATTCCCTGGCACTCTAGCTGATACCACCACCTTTTCTTTTTGCTTAAGCTGCACCACAGGCATTTTCAATCCACTTGCTTTCTTCCTTCATTAGACTGTGAATAATACCTCAAGGTATTGGTATTATTCAGTACCAAAGAATCCCAAAACTGGTGAATCTCAATGCATTGGTTTACAAAAACTATGAAGCACTTCCCTACATACTGCAACATTAAGCTCTTTTTGCCAATTCAAGAAAGCATATTGCGTCTAGGTCTATACTGGCTTGCAAAAAATGCAGCAGAAAAAATATATGTTAAATGGCCACTTCAATCAATTGGCTGTATTCAGAATATGAGAAATTCTACAAGATAAATGATCAGTTTCTCCAAAAAAAAAAAATATATATATATATATAGCATTAACCTAAACAAAAGATTTAAAAGAAACATCAACTAAATAAATATAATGGACCATTTGGGGTCATGATTCAAATAAGTCAAATGTAAATAAACATTTTTACTGAATTCATTGGGGTGACATTGGTTAATAAAATTATTTAGGTTTCAGGTGTACGATTTTATAATAGGTCATCTGTATATTGTATTGTGTGTTCACTGCCCATGTCAAGTCTCCTTTCATTAAATAGACACTTTTAAGATAAAGAAAATTGAACATGAACTAGGTATTAAAAATGTAAGCATTAAATACTTTATTTTTTTTAAATATATTTTATTGATTTTTTACAGAGAGGAAGGGAGAGAAATAGAGAGTTAGAAACATCGATGAGAGAGAAACATCGATCAGCTGCCTCCTGCACATCTCCCACTGGGGATGTGCACGCAACCCAGGTACATGCCCTTGACCGGAATCGAACCCGGGACCTTTCAGTCCGCAGGCCGACGCTCTATCCACTGAGCCAAACCGGTTTCGGCAGCATTAAATACTTTAAAATGCAATTATTGTTAATTTTATTGGGTATGATAATGGTATTTTGGTTATGTTTCTATCTGTTAAGAGTGTCAACCTAAATAAAGAGGTAAACGAAGGTAAGCTCAAATTATGAGAAAAAGGTTTATTTCAGAAATAGCAGAGGAATTGCCATATAGAAAACCCATGCTGTAGCAAGCTCCAGACAAGTCCACTGAGGGCTTGTGGTGGGCTGGCTTTATTTATGGGGAGGCAGAAATCCAGGCAGAGTCGAAGCAGTAAGTTCATTGGCTTGAGGATGGGGAGAGATTCTCGGTGGATGCTCATTGGTCAGGGGATAAATTTCTATCTTCTGTAAATAAGGCATTTATGGGAAATCAGCCTCTCAGTTCTTAAGTTTCATTTTCCTGAGGGTTCATGTGTAAGATTTTCCATTTTATATGATCCAGTTCCATTTTGTTTTATTTATTTATTTTAAAAATATATTTCTTTTGTTGATTTCAGAGAGGATGGGAGAGGGAGAGAGAGATAGAAACATCAATGATGAAAGAGAATCATTGATCGGCTGTCTCCTGCTTGCCCCCTACTGGGGATTGAGCCTGCAACCCAGGCATGTGCCCTTGGCTGGAATTGAACCCTTCAGTCCACAGGCCGACGCTCTATCCACTGAGCCAAACCATCCAAGGCCAGTTCGATTTTATATTAAATTTCTTTCACAAGAGATACATACTGAAATACAGCAGTCCCCCTCCCCGTTTATCCGTAGTTTCATTCTCCATGGTTTCAGTTATCCATGGTCAACCATAATCTGAAAATATTAAGTGGAAAATTCCAGAAGTAAACATTCATAACTTTTAAATTGCACACTGTTCTGAGTAGCATGATGAAATCTCTCACCATCCTGTTCCATCAGGCCTGGGACATGAATCATCCCTTTTTCTATTGTATCCATACCATATATGTTTCCCACCCAGTAGTCACTTAGTCACGTAGTAGCCATCTAGGTTATGGATCGCCTGTGGAGGTATTGTAGTACTTGTACTCAAGTAACCCTTATTTTACTTAACAATGGCACCAAAGCTCAGGAGTAGTGATGCTGGCAATTTGGGTATGCCAAAGAGAAGTCATAAAGTGCTTGTCATGTATCTTCAGAACATCAATAGTAATCTAAGATTTTGTCACAAAATGTAGTACCTCATTCACCTCATATAGGCATTTTTTAAAAACATTTTTATTGATATCAGAGAGGAAGGGAAAGGGAGAGAGAGATAGAAACATCAATGATGAGAGAGAATCATTGATTGGCTGCCTCCTGCACATCCCCTACTGGGGATCGAGCCTACAACTTGGGTATGTGCCCTTGACTGGAGTCGAACCCACGACCCTTGAGTCCACTGAGCCAAACCGGCTAGGGCTCACATAGGCATTTTATCATCTCACATTATCACAGGAAGAAGAAAGGTGAGTACAAGAAGATATTTTGAGAGACCACATTCACATAACTTTTATTCCAGTATAATTGCTCTATTTTATTATTAGTTATTATTAATCTCTTACTTTGCTAATTTATAAATTAAACTTTATCACAGGTATGTATGTATGTATGTATTAAAAATCATAGTATATATAGGGTTTGGTACTGTCTGTGGTTTCAAGCATCCGCTGGGGGTCTTAGAATGTATATCTCACAGATAAGGGGGTAAACTACTATATTTATAGGTAAAACAATAAAATGGGATTTTTTTTACATATATACTAGTAGTGCTTTTCCCCTTGATATGAGTTTTTGTTACATGGGTATGTTAACTTTGTAAAAATTTGTTGTCTTTTACACTTATGATTTGTGCACTTTTGTGAATATAAGTTCTGTAGGAATTTTATAAAACATTTAATTGAATTTTTGATTTACAGATAATATGTATAGTTAGTTTTAAAAAGTCACTTTATATATATAAGGCTCTACAGTGAAAAGTACATCTTCCTCTCCCTGATCCCTCTTGACCCATTTTTTTCTCAAAGGCAATAACTATTACCAGCAATTATCTGTAGCTATTTTTATACATGTGCAAATAAGTATGTACAAGCATGTATTGGAGATAATTCCATGTTAATAAATATAGATTTTCTAACTTTTAATGGTTACATGTTATTTAACTGTTTTCATTATCATACTTTATTTCACTGGTCACCCAGTGCAATAAAGTATGACATTTAGGGGGCTTACCGTTTTTTTTGACTATTTTTGCCTGTAGGTCTTAGTACTCAGGGGTTTTGAAATGTTAATAGATGTTGCCAAATTGCCCTCCAAGATGTTTGTACTAATTTATCTCCATTTCCACCCACCAGTATATATCAGAGTTTACAATACATCCTATCTAATAATAGACAAAGATTGAAATTGACTGTACCTTCGCTATGCCTCCTATTGGCTAATCAGCGAGATAACCAACAAAGATGATGGTTAATTTGCATACATAGGCCCAAAGCAGTGGAGCGAAGACCGAAGGTGGCTCCGGCCAGAGCAGCAAGGCCTTTGAAGGTGGCTCTGGCCAGAGCAGTGAGGGCTGTGAAGGCGGCTCTGGCCGGAGCGGCACTGGTTTTCTTCCGGCACCCGGGACCCAGGCCTATTGCACGAATCTTTTCGTGCAACAGGCCTCTAGTTGTTGTATAAATAGTAATGCCCTCAAGAGGGAGATATTTTCAAAATAAATTGTCTTTTGATTATGAAAGTTTTTACTCAAGTACCTTAAACAAGGAAGCTGTGGCTTGTTTGTATATAACATTAGTACCGAGAAATGTCAACTTGAAGTACTTCAGGATGAAAGGATTTTCCTTCTAAATGGTATAATAAATAAACATAAACCAGTAAGAAAACTTCTAATTATCCTTATTTAACCAGAAGGCTAATGAGATACATTCAAAATTATAAAGGAATGGATTTTTAATTTTGATGCCCTTTTCTCTGTGATGCTATCTTCAGTCCCTGGTTTCTCCTCTGTTGGATCTTGCTGTTAGTTTTGTGTTGTTTTTTTAAAGCGTGTAAACCACAGGGGCGGGCTTTTTCTTGTTGACAGTGAAACCTATGTGTGGTTCAGGCTCAGTCTTTAAGTGCTGAGCAGAGCCAGCAGCTGAGAGGGCACTTCCGGTACAGGGTTAGTTTGGGATCATTCTAGGGAAAGCATTAGAACAAAGGTGACTGGCCCTTGTGAGGGAAGTAAGTGGCCGAACAGGGAAAGCGTCATAACCTTTAGTTGGTCATGGAGTCCTTCAATGAGGACTCTAGATCCCTCCCCAGAAAAGTGCGCACATCCTAAAGTGTATGCAATATTTTGCATACAATTTATAGGGGAGGACAAATTTTCCCTTCTCTCATAGGTTCACTGGCTGGTCTAATAATTAAATTGACATGAGACTGATTAACAGGAATAAAAACAAGCTTAATTTTGTATGTATGGGGGCCCCATAAAAATATGAGACTGATGGGGTTAGCATGGCTCAGTGGTTGAGCATATAACCCATGAACCAAGAGGTCACAGTTCAATTCCCGGTCAGGGCACATGCCTGGGTTGCCTGCTCGGTCCCAGTGGGGGTGTGCAGGAGGCAGCTGATCAATGATTATCTCTCATCATTGATGTTTCTATCTCTCTCTCCTCCCTTCCTCTTTGAAATCAATAAAAATATATTTTAAAAAATATAGACTCAAAGAAGTTACCAAGGCAGGAAGCTTTTATATTTTTTAGAAAAGGAAACAATAAATTTGTGGAGAATTGATAAGGCAAAGGGGTTTGGGCTTGGGACAGTAAATTAGTGAAGATTTAACAAAATTTGTTTACGTAGCTTTCCCTGCCCTAATTTCCCTGTCTCTGGGGATGAGGATGTCTCCTACCCTCCTGGTGCAGGGAGGGCACCTTCACATGGAGAATTATTTCCTACTCTCAGGGAACATAGGAGGTCAGAGTATCCTTCTTGAACAGGATGTTTCTCAAGTAACATTAATTAAAAATAATTAATATGCCAAAGTGGCATGTTTTGGGGTGGCATATTCTGCTCCCCTTCAAATTTATAAGGCGTTATAGCCCCTAAAGCCCTTGGTCTGGAGGACTAACACAAGAAAGGACCCGGGATATACAAGAGTCTTTGGTCAGGATTATATAAAGAACAGTTAATATTTATTGAGGCTTTATCTGTAATAACTTATTTTTTAAATATATTTTTTATTGATTAAGATATTACATATATGTCCTTATCCCCACGTTACTCCCTACACCCCCCACCCCCCGCTTATGCCCTCACCCCCGCGTTGTCCGTGTCCATTGGTTAGGCCTATATGCTTGCATATAAGTCCTTTGGTTGATCTTTCCCCCTTACCCCCACCCTCCCCTACCTTCCCTCCAAGGCCCGACAGTCCAATCAATGCCTCTCCGTCTCTGGATCAGTCCTTGTTCATCAGTTTATGTTGTTCATTATATTCCACAAATGTGTGAGATCATGTGCTATTTATCCGCTCTCCAGTTCTATCCATGATGTGGCAAATGGTAAGAGTTCCTTTTTCTTCTTCCTCTTCTTAAAGAATACCTTTCAGCATTTCATATAATGCTGGTTTGGTGGTGATGAACTCCTTTAGCTTTTTCTTATCTGTGAAGCTCTTTATCTGACCATCTATTCTGAATGATAGCTTTGCTGGATAAAGTAATCTTGGTTGTAGGTTCTTGCTATTCATCACTTTGAATATTTCTTGCCACTCTCTTCTGGCCTGCATGGTTTCTGTTGAGAAATCAGCTGACAGTCGTATGGGTACTCCCTTGTAGGTAACTGACTGTGTTTCTCTTGCTGCTTTTAAGATTCTCTCTTTGTCTTTTGCTCTTGGCATTTTACGTAGCTTTCCCTGCCCTAATTTCCCTGTCTCTGGGGATGAGGATGTCTCCCACCCTCCTGGTGCAGGGTGGTCCTCTTTGGATTCCTTTTGTTTGGGGTTCTCTGCGCTTCCTGGACTTGTAAGTCTATTTCTTTCACCAGGTAGGGGAAGTTTTCTGTCATTATTTCTTCAAATAGGTTTTCAATATCTTGCCCTCTCTCTTCTTCTAGTACCCCTATAATTCTGATGTTGGTACACTTGAAGTTGTCCCAGAGGCTCCTTACACTATCTTCATACTTTTGGAATCTTTTTTCTTTTTTGGTTGGGTATTTTTTGTTTCTTTGTATTTCAAATCTTTGACTTGATTCTTGGGATCCTCTTGTCTGCTGTTGGATCTCTGTATATTATTCTTTATTTCAGTCAGTGTATGCTTAATTTCTAGTTGGTCTTTTTTCATATCTTCCAGGGTCTCACTAAATTTATCGGCGGTTTCCAGAAAATTCTTGAAAAACCTTATAAGTGTGGTTTTGAACTCTATATCCAGTCATTTGCTTTCCTCCATTTCTGTCATTTGTGACCTGTCTCTTTGTCTCCACATTTTTTTTTTTTGTCTCCACATTTTTTATGCTTCCCTGTGTTGGTAGAGTAATTTTGTGTGCTAGGTGTCCTGTAGGGCCCAGTGGCTCAGCCTCCCCAGTTACCTGAGGTGGACACTCTTGGTGCACCCCCTTGTGGGTTTTGTGCACAGTCTTGTTGTAGTTATGCTTTGATTGTTGTAGGATCACTGGGAGGAATTGACCTCCAGGCCAATTGGCTGTGAGAATCAGCTGTGTCTGCAGTGAGAAAACTTCTGTGCTGAAGACACCCTTCTGGGGCAAGACTTGCTTCAGTGGGGCTTTGGTGCTCACTGAGTCTGCCCCCTGAATGTGTCCCTTATGGATCTGAGGAGTTGTAATCCGATGGTCCCCCTCTGACAACTGGGTACACTGGCTCTTGGATCTAAGGAGGTGCTAATTTAGCCTCTGCCTGAGGTTACCCAGCAGGAGCTATGAAGAGAACTGCAGATTCCCCTTCCTTTTTTGGAGTTTGGAGGTGCCCTGATAAGGCCCAGCTGTGAAGCAATGCAAGCTGCTGTGGGGCCTTGGGCCTTCTCTTGGAAGTTCTGGGTCTGTCTGGCCCAGCTGCAATTTGTTAGGTAATTTTCAGGTTGCAAAGGGCCAGGGCATTCATATGCAAAAGCCTCTGCCGCAGCCTGGGTGGGGCGGGGTCTCAGGGAATCAAAGAGCGGAGCAAGCAGCTATGGCTGGTCCTCAGCCCTGCCCTAAGGGGCCGCGCATCTCAGTGTCCCGGTAATTGCTGCAAGCACCTCTGAGGGAAAGCCGCCCTCAAGTTCTGAGTTCTGCCCGCTGCCAGACAGCCCAGTTTCTCCCCGTATGAGTCCTGGGTCCCCAGAGACTTCCTGGAACCGGAGTTCAGAGCAGTTGGGAGCTTGTGACTCCCTCCTGATTCAAAAAGACAGCCGCGTCCTCAGGTACCAGCCCCTTTCCGCGCGTGCGCTCGAGCCTCTGTACCTTTGCACTTTACTTCCGCAGCTCCTGACCCTCAATGTGCTTTTCTCTTTCCTTTTAGTTGTAGAATTTCCACTCAGCCAGCCTTCCTGTAGTTCTGGATGATGTCCGTTTTCTCTTTTTGTTGTATTTTTGAAGTTGTTGTAGGAGGCAGCAATTTCGGTGTTTACCTATGCCGCCATCTTAGTTTCTCTGTAATAACTTATTTAGTTGATACTTTTATTATCCCATTTAACGAGTAAAGAAATGGGGGCAGAGAGACTTAACGTCACTTATCAGGAAGTGGAGAAGCTAAAATACAAAATCAGGCAGTTTGGCTCTGGAGCCTGAATTAATAATCACTTCAATGAACACTTTATAGGATGTTGATGCTCATCAGTCCAAAGACTCTAGAAACACATTTATCGTCCAGCCAGTTTGGATTTGGTGGCATGTGGCGATGAGAGAGGTAGCACACCATAAAGGGACTGTGGGGACATCTCACTACATAAAGGTGTTGAAAGACACTTCTAGCTTCTGTTGATGATTTGGGGAGGGTTTAATTCAGCAAGAATTTGCACAGGGTTGGTGCTGTCAGGAAATAGGAGCAATTCTGTGATTGGATGTCCTTATGAATCTTACACAGGAAGTGGGAAGAATAAATTAGGGCTAAAGTTGTAATAATAAAGCAACAACGGTCGGTCCTTTCTATTGGCCAGAAGAGGGATATTTGATCGCTTTTGTGCTTTGGACAGTGTTCTTGTTTTAGTCTGTGCTCAGACATCATCACTAAGTTGCCTTGTTTTTGTCCTGCTCTCTCATGGTCACTGAGTAACTTGGACTGATGTTAGTGCTTTGTGAACATTTTTTGTTTGTTTGTTTAACAGAATACCTTGGTCGGCCTGTGAGTGCCAGGCCAACACCTGGCTGCTTTTCTTTTTTTTCAAGAATTAAGACTCGCAAGGTTGAAAATTACAAAAAGACAAAACTAAACCAATTTAAGCAAAAAGGTAAACCCAAGGCTCCATTCTTTTGATATTGTATGTATTATGTTCTTATAGATAAGATGATTGAGGCTCTGAGTGATTAAATGGCCGGGGTGGAATCTACCACTACTGTCAGTCTGATTCCATGGCCTCCGTTTGTTCGACTGCTTCAGGGCACTGAGTGTGAATGAGCAGACGGAAATGGAGCTGTGAACAAGAATAGAAGGGAATGGGAACAGTGAGGAAAGGGGCTGGATAGTTAGGGTTGGGTGAGCATAGGGAAGAAACAGAAATGGAGCTGTGTGTTTTGGGAGAGGGGAATGAAATGATGAAGGCCATGGATTAGGAAATTTAGTCTGAAACGGAATGTAATAGTTGGGAGAGAATGAAAGCTTAGTGTGCTGGGGAAATACAGATATATATTTATATTTCAAGTCCAAATCTAAGGAAAAGAGTAGATCTTATAAAAACTATGGCTACATACCTTTGGGTCCTATCTGACTTCAGAAAAGGAAAGACACAAAAAAGTATGCAGCACGTGCACGCATGTGTGTGCATGTGTGTGTGTGTGTGGAGTGTGTGGGCTTGTATATGTGTGTGTGGTGCATGTGTGTGTGTGTGGGTCTACCCATACTTTACAGTTTTACACTCATAGACATATTTCTAGCTTCGTGAAAGACTGCAATTGGATATTCTTTCCATTAGATGGAGCTATATCTTTGTTACAGGAGAGTTTTATGAATTTCATAAAAAGAATGCTTTGTTTTTTCATAGATAATGAATTTTAAGGTGGAACAGGGCGGAGCTGCACATTAAAATTGTTTTTAGAGTAGCCATGTTATTTCTAACTTTTGAAATATCTTGAATTGTGGTGCCTTATACACTGTTCATACAAAGCATATTCAATAAAATTTTGTGGTGTCTTTGTTGTTGTTTTAAAAAGGCCCAAACCAAACTATACTCCTAGAAGAGTAGCTATCAATAGTATTTCAATTAGGATATTTCTAGATACATGTACCCAGTTTCTTTTTTGCAATTCTGAAATCCAAGAAGCCAGATTTTGCAAGTGAAAAGCCAGGAAACTCAGTTAAATTTGAACACTGAATACCTTTTCTAGAGTAAATGTGTTGCGTGCAACATTTGGGATATATACTAAAAATTATCTGTTGCTTATTTGAGTTTAATTGGGTATTCTGAATCTTGCAACCCATTCTGAAAACCAAATATTTTTGTAACTTATTTGATGGGAAAATGTAACCTAGATTGATGTGAGGCTGTGTATAGTCTTTACCCCACCGAGTGTGAATATTTGTATGTATCACTGCAGGAATATTGTGGATACTGCCCTGACTCCACAGGGGGTATTACATAGTATATCATATTTGTACCATATTATCTTTTTTAAAATAAAAAAGTACTAAATTCCAAAAAATACAGTTGTTTCCAAGACTTTTAAAGAAGATATTATGAACCTGTGATAAGTTCTTTTAGTAAACAAGAAAAATAAATACGCAAATATTAATCTGAAGGTAGCATACATTTTTTAAAATCCAAAATTAGTGCATTATAGATAATAGGACTGAAAATAAACCTTCTAATTTATTTTTTAAAAGAGTGTCTTGGCTTTGTGTTTTTTGTTGTTTTTTTAAAAAGTCAGAAAAATAATATGGAGGGCAGAGCACCTATAGTTCAATGGGCAACTCATTTGTTCACCCCCAGCCCAAACCAAATCACCCCAGACTGAAAGAGGCCGCATCTTCCCTGTCCTTCATAGGAAACAAACCTTATGGAAGGAAACTGCCTGACTTCCTTGGCATTATATTCCAGAATGTTGTTACTTTGCTACTTAGGAAATGCTTTCTAATTTGTCTTAAATCTGTCTGCTTTCAGTAGATACTTAAGAGAGTCATTGTTAATGACCATGAATAGACTGCTCATCAACATTTTCACAAACTTGCCTTTACCTTATTAAATATCTATTGATTTTTCTTCTCAGAGTTTTCTTTCCACTTTAAACAACCTCAATTCCTTTCAAAAGTTCCCCATTGTATTCACAACATACACTAGTACATACAACTCATTAGTTTGTACTCAAACTAATACGATGTTAATGTCAATTATATCTCAATAAAACTGTAAGAAAAAAACAAAACAAAAAATTTGTTTCTCTCAATATTAAAAAAAGTTTTCCATCGTAACCATTTAGCAAATCGTCTATATATATAAAAGGCTAATATGCAAAGTGTCCTTATGGGAGTTTGACCAGGAGACCGGGAGTTCTATCGCTTGCTATGACAAGTGCTGAACACCAGGGGGTGGCACGAAACAAAGGAAGGCCCCAGCCAGCAGCTGAGAAAGGGAGGTCCCGGCCAGCAGCCAGAAGACCCCGATTAGCCCTGTTCACCGGCCAGGCCTTGGGACCCTAACTGGGCATGAATTTTGTGCACCGGGGCTCTAGTATTATTATAAAACAACTAGCCTTAATCTTGGATGCATTGGTGGCTTACATGAGAGGGGAAAAGGTGAGCTCTGATTTGGATGTTTGTGGCAGTTTGGTGAATATGTGTAATGCAAGACCTCTTCTCTGCATCTTTGAAATCTGTAGTGAAGTCAATTTTAGACAAATCTCAAAACGCTGGGAATGACTGTGCTTCTTGTGTAGAACAGAGCAGAGGCCTAATTAGTTACTTACTGGTGCTGAGCAAAGACAGAGTCTGCTTGTAAAGATGAGTGACAGCCTCTGTCTTCATTGTAAAGGAAAGCAGTGCACTGCCTGGCAGGTCCAGGAGTCTAAACCCTTCTGCACTCGCTGTCTGAGAGAGAAGAAGGTGTTTTGTCACAGAGAACAATGGCGGACATTTATGGCATTCGATGCAGTTGTATCAGCAGAGGTCTGTGACCCAGCAATTAGAGAGTGAAGGAGCTGGCAAATAGCAATATAATTAAAGACGACATTGTTTCTTCAGGTCTGAGACTTGGGCAGTTGGAGACAGAAAGACTGAGAATTCAAGCACAACATAAAGAAATGAAATGTGTGAGTGAGGATTCAGACTCACATGTGCTCCGGTTCAGCGAGGGGCACAGAGGTAGAGTGGGTGATAACGAACTTGGCTGAGAACATAAGAATCGAGATGGAACCAAGGCTTCCCTAGGGATTTCTCTGATCATTTCTGAGTCAGTTTCTTCTATATTCTGTTCGGGGATAAAACAGTTTTGTTTGAATACTGTTTACTCAGTATTGTTTTTGTTTTGCTTTTGGGCTTTGTTTACGTGTTTATTAAGTAATCATAAATTATTCCTCGGTGTGGAATTGGTTCTTCTTAATTAAACTTTTAATGAAATTCTTAGAAAAGATACTTGGGTGCCTAACCTAGATGGATATAAGATTACACTATGGCTATGTTTCCGAATCTCAGAAAGTATAGTAGGTAAGCAGCCATCCTGATGAAAACCTGCCTCAACATGTGCCCTGACCGGGAATGGAACCCAGCACCTTTTGGTGCCTGGGATGATGCCCAACCAACTGAGCCACACTGGCCAGGGCTGATACAACATTTAAAAAAAAATTTTTTTTAATTGATTTCAGAGAGGAAGGGAGAGGGAGAGAGAGATAGAAACATCAGTGATGAGAGAGAATCATTGATTGGCTGCCTCCTGCACGCCCCCTACTGAGGATCAAGCCTGCAACCCAGGCATGTTGACCGGAATCGAACCTGGGACCCTTCAGTCCACAGGCCGATACTCTATCCACTGAGCCACACTGGCCAGGGCTGATACAACATTTTGATGATGCAGAGGCCTTGCGTAGAAAGATAAGGTTCAGCGACAGCAGCGTTCTCTGGGGCCGTGTTTAACCCCCTCCAGTGGGGAGGAAGATGTGTGCAGAAAATTCCCCAAACATTTTGATTGGACTATAAAACTTACCTAATTAGAGAATTCTCTCTGAGCACATTAGACTTGTTAACTGGTTTTCACTTAGATGAGAGAAAGCTGGTCACCATTAAAAAAATGCTCTCACTCCTACACACTTATAAACTAGAGCGTCTGTATGGAGACCTTTAGATCGAACTGAAATGTCATTAGTGTATTTCATTTCTTAGTCAAGCCAAGCAACGAATCCCTAATATGGAAGAAAAATAAAGGCCATTTTATCTTGAGCTAAACTTAAAAAAAAAAAAAAATCTACCTTTGACCAGATTTATCCTCAAGTCACTATTTTAGGACCAAGCCTTTTATCATTTCTAACGACAGTCATCCACCAAAGAGGGGGAAAAGTCTGTGATTTTGGAAACATCCCCGTTGCTGCTGTGTTTAAGAAGAAGAATGCGTCTTATTAAAGCATCTTCAGCTGCATGTTTCACGAATTGATGGACATCAGCTCCGCCTGGGCACTGCGCAGCTCAGACGCATTTATCCCCTCAGCATTCCTGAGGGGCTCTGTGCGCCTGCTGGATGCCAAAGACAACATCTAGATCAGCAATTTCTCATAAATCATTGGAACATGGAACGTGAAACAAGAAGGAGAAATCAGGAATTCAATAATAAATGTGGCAAGGTGCACAAACAAGAGAATTGAAACCAGATGAAAAGGAGTCTTTCGGGACGGAAGGTCAAGAAATGCGTCTCCCCCGCTCTCTCAAAGCCTTAGCGTAATCCCTCTGTGCTTCCCACCCAGCCCTCAGCTTGCTGCTCTGAGTTGGTTTTGGAATATTTATGTGGTGGATTTAAGGCTTTAACATACAACAATATTAGTGTAGTTTATTTTAGTTTGCTCAAGGCCCCAGGCCACGATGCAATGAAGAGGAGATAGTGTTTATTGTACTTTAAGGAGCACTGTGCTAGCATGCCTTGAAATAAATCTAGATATGAGTTTATAAATACAACTCAATTTATGCAATAGGTTTTTAAACTCAAAGTTACATATATTGCAATACAATAATGTGACTAATTTTGTTTTCAAACAAAATGTCAGAATTTCTCAGGAGCCTTCTTACGTAGAGACTTATCCCAGCACTGCTGACATTCCTACACATGTCATGGGAATGCCTCTTTAGGTCTAAAGCTGCAGTTTAATTTTAAAAATAGCCTCTGTGGTGGCAGATGACCATTTGTCAGTGGCCTTGAACTTCCAGAAACACATGGTGACTAATATGGTAAATAACATAGGTGAAATGATTTTTTTTGGGGTAAAAACAATGTAGAATAATAAATTAAAAATAGAAGTGCTCTTGAAAGCATTTCTAAGGAAAAGTTACGAAATATGACCAATCTCTCCCCATATAATTTTTCTTTTTTTATCAAATCTTTATTGTTCAGATTATTACAGTTGTTCCTCTTTTTCCCCCCCATAGTTCCCCTCCACCCAGTTCCCAACCCACCCACTGCCCTTACCGCCCCCCCCACATGTCCTCATCCATAGGTGTATGATATTTGTCCAGTCTCTTCCCGCACCCCCACACCCATTTCCACCCCGTGAATAGCCAGTCCATTCCCTTTCTATGCCCCTGATTCTATTATATTCACCAGTTTATTCTGTTTATCAGATTATTTATTCACTTGATTTTTAGATTCACTTGTTGATAGATGTGTATTTGTTGTTCATAATTTGTATCTTTACCCTTTTCTTCTTCTTCCTCTTCTTAAAGGATACCTTTCAGCATTTCATATAATGCTGGTTTGGTGGTGATGAACTCCTTTAGCTTTTTCTTATCTGTAAAGCTCTTTATCTGACCTTCAATTCTGAATGATAGCTTTGCTGGGTAAAGTAATCTTGGTTGTAGGTTCTTGCTATTCATCACTTTGAATATTTCTTGCCATTCCCTTCTGGCCTGCAAAGTTTCTGTTGAGAAATCAGCTGACAGTCATATGGGTACTCCCTTGTAGGTAACTGAGTTTCTTTCTCTTGCTGCTTTTAAGATTCTCTCTTTGTCTTTTGCTCTTGGCATTTTAATTATGATGTGTCTTGGTGTGGTCCTCTTTGGATTCCTTTTGTTTGGGGTTCTCTGTGCTTCCTGGAGTTCTAAGTCTATTTATTTCACCAGGTAGGGGAAGTTTTCTGTCATTATTTCTTCAAATATGTTTTCAATATCTTTCTCTCTCTCTTCTTCTGGCACCCCTATAATTCTGATGTTGGTACGCTTGAAGCTGTCCCAGAGGCTCCTTACACTATCTTCATATTTTTGGATTCTTTTTTCATTTTGCTTTTCTGGTTGGATGTTTTTTGCTTCTTCGTATTTCAAATTGTTGACTTGATTCTTGTGATCTTCTAGTCTGCTGTTGGAACTCTGTATAATATTCTTTATTTCAGTCAGTGTATGCTTAATTTCTAGCTGGTCCTTTTTCATATCCTCGAGGGTCTCACTAAATTTATCGGCGGTCTCACCAGACTTTTTGAGGGTCTTACTAAATTCATTGGCGGTTTCTAGAAAATTCTTGAAAAACCTTATAAGTGTGGTTTTGAACTCTATATCCAGTAGTTTGTTTTCCTCCATTCCTGTCATTTGTGACCTGTTTCTTTGTCTCCACACTTTTTTTTTTTTATAAATATATTTTATTGATTTTTTACAGAGAGGAAGGGAGAGAGATAGAGAGTTAGAAACATCGATGAGAGAGAAACATCGATCAGCTGCCTCCTGCACATCTCCTACTGGGGATATGCCCGCAACCCAGGCACATGCCCTTGACCGGAATCGAACCTGGGACCTTTCAGTCTGTAGGCCGATGCTCTATCCACTGAGCCAAACCGGTTTTGGCTGTCTCCACATTTTTTATGTTTCCTTGTGTTGATAGAGTGGTTTTGTGTGCTAAGTGTCCTATAGGGCCCAGTGGTTCAGCCTCCCCAATTACCTGAAGTGGACACTCTTGGTGCTCCCCTTTGTGAACTTTGTGCACAGTCTTGTTGTAGTTAAGCCTTGATTGTTGTAGGTATCACTGGGAGGAATTGACCTCCAGGCTAATTGGCTGTGAGAATCAGCTGTGTCTACAGTGGGAGAACTTATGTGCTGGAGACACCCTTCTGGGGCAAGACTTGCTTCAGTGGGGCTTTGGTGTTCACTGAGTCTGCCCCCTGAGTGTGTCCCTTATGGATCTGAGGAGTTGTAATCTGGATGGTCCCTCTCTGATCACTGGGTACACTGGATCTTGGATCTCTAAGGAGGTGCTAATTGAGCCTCTGCCTGAGGCTACCAAGCAGGAGCTATGGAGAGTTCTGCAGATTCCTCTTCTTTGTTTGGGATTTGGGGCCCAGATGAGGCCCAGCTGTGAAGCAATGCAAGCTTCTGAGGGGCCTTAGGCTTTCTTTTGGAAGTTCTGGTTCTCTCTGACCCAGCTGCAGTTTATTTGGTAATTTTCAGATTGCAAAGGGCCAGGCCTTTCATATGCAAAAGCTCTTTGCTCTGCTTGGGTGGGGCAGGGTCTCAAGGAAACAACAGGGTGAAGCAAACAGCTATGGCTGACCCTCAGTCCTACGCTAAGAGGCCCCGCGTCTCAGTGTCCCGGTAATCACTGCAAGCACCTCTGAGAGAAAGCTGCCCTCAAGTTCTGCCCGATGCCAGACAGTCCAGTTTCTCCCCGTATGAGTCTGGGTCCCCAGAGACTCGCCTGGAACTAGAGTTCAGAGCAGTTGGGAGCTTGAGACTCCCTCCCGATTGAATAAGACAATGGCATCCTCAGCTGCCAGCCCTTGCCTCGTGCGCCTCCGTACCTCTGCACTTCACTTCCGCACCTCCTCTGAGTCTCAGTGTGCTTTTCTCTTTCTTTCTAGTTGTAGAATTTCCACTCAGCCAGCCTTCCTGTGGTTCTGGATGATGTCCGTTTTGTCTTTTCGTTGTATTTTTGAAGTAGTTGTGCGAGGCAGCAATTTCCGGTGTTTACCTATGCCATCATCTTGGTTTCTCTTGACCCATATAATTTTTCAATATGTAAGCTAAATATTGGGATTTTTTTGGACTTATAACAAAGAGCTTTGTTTTACATTTATTTTGAATAGTTTAATATAATTTAAGTGTGCCAGGGTCCAACCCCAGCAGGTCCAGGGGTTCCCAAAGGCGTAGACGGAGTCGGTGAAGAAGGACACGGAGACAGTGTTCAGTTGATCAGCAGCCTAGCCAGGATCTCCAGCCAAGTTCTGGTCTGGATCTCCAGAGAGGTTCTGCTTAGGATCTCCAGCCAGGTTCTGTGTCCATGTTCCCTCGCTAGGTTCTCCAGCCAGGTTCTGTCTGAGATCTCCAGCCAGGTTCGGTCACCAGGTTCTAGTCAGGTTCTCTTGCCAATTTCTGTAGTCAGGTTCAGTCCAGGATCTTTTGCCATGTTCTCTCCAGCGAAGTTCTTCTGTCTGTAGGTTCTGTGTAGGTTCTGTCTGTAGGTTCTCTCTCTTTTGGTCCTGTCTTCTAAGTCCTGTCTCCTAAGTTCTTTGTCTTGCTGTCTAGTTACATCTGTATTTATACCAGTTGATTCAATCCTATCAATCTCTATTACAAAGGTTAGGGCATTTCTTATCTCCATTCCAGGGAGTAAAGATTATGTAGCTTAAGCATGATTGTTCGTAGTTAAAGTGATTAATTACCCGCCTGGCACTTAGTTAAGGGGTTTTATTCCCTCCCTAACTTCAGGGGAAAATCCCTACCTGGGGAAACAACCGTTCTCAAAGAGGTGACCTTGGTTAAAACACATAGTGCCAAGAAGGTGAGCAAACATATTAAGAACCGTATGCCATATATGCCAGGTCCCTTGAAACAGCAAGCATGGACCAGCTCCCGGCATAAGTGCACAATGAGAGCTCACTTTTAAAAGGTATGGTAAGCAGCCACTGTAGACTAAATAAATTATTTATTTTGTGAATACTAGTAAATAAATAGGCAGCTGATCACTTTGCAAATTTAGATTTATGAACAATTGCATGTTGTTTATTTGTCTTTCTAATCCAGATGCTCTCATGGCACATTATGTAGTTAAATAAAATGCTCTCTAAGATCCTGAGTTGATACATTTTGGTCCCTTCCGAGTCTCCTTAGATTTATTTGTTTACCTTTGATTTCAGTTTCTCAGATCAGCCTTATCTGAGCCCTTGCCACTCAGGTAGGCCAGCCTTGGACTCGCCTTGCTCAGTGCCCCTGGGAGCTGCTTTCAGAGGAGATGCATTTCCCGGCTGGGGTCACCATTCTAAACAGCCTAATTCTGTTTTATCTCCTAGGCTTCTTGAGTCTAAATAGGCATTATCACATACGGTTGAGCGTGTGGGTACAGTTACAATACCCGGTTCCAAGTCCCAACCTTCTGCTTGCCAACAACAACCTTATCCAAGTTGCTTAACTGCTCTGTGCCTCAGTTTTCTTGTGGGCAAATTGGAAATAATCATAGCTCCTAATTTATGGTGTTGCTGTAGGCTCAAATGAGTTAAGATATTTAAAATGCTGCAAAGAGCATCTGGTACATGTGAGTCACAATAAACATTTGCTGTTGCTACATTAAAATAAATACACAGAGTGAGCCCTTTTGCTGTTATAATTTTTTTATAATTTAGAAATTTATGGGGAACATTTTCTCATACCCGTTTTACAGCTGATAGTATTTCAGCTTATGGATGTACCATAGTTTACTACATTGATCCTTTATGTTTGATATTTAGATGGTTTCTATTTTTTCTTGTTTTAAGTACTGTGATAATTTTGTTCATTCTTGTGTTCTTAATGTAAACGAGTTTCTGAACAGTTCCACAGGGTCTGTGAATTTTTAGTTCTTCTGATATATTTTTTTCTAAACTGGCCACTAGAATATATCAATTTACATTCACTTTTATGGAAAGATGCTGTATTGATCTCCACAGCTTACTGTGTACATTTCAGTCTGCCCATCCAGCACGATCCCCTTTCTACCCCTTTAACATATTAGCCACCTCTTCACACTAACCAGGCTCCTCACACACAACACCAGCTTTTCTAGTTTGGTCATCTAAATCATTATCGATGATCAATATATTTGGGATCCATTATCTCAAATGTTTGGTGCTGTCACACTGCCTTTGCCTTTATTTTATTTTAATTTAGGTATAGTTGGCATACAATATTATATTAGTTTCAATGTACAATATAGTTATTTGACATCTACATACCTCATGCTGTCATCACCACACTGAGTGAAGTAATCATCTGTTACTGTGTCGAGTTATCACAATATTACTGACTATATTCTCCTTCGCCCTTTTCACCCATTTTTCAAAGTCCCCTCCCCTCTGGCAACCATCACTTTGATCTATATTCCTATGGATTGGTTTTCATTTTGTTTTGTTTTATTTCTTTTAGATTTCACATATAAGTGAGATCATAGTCTTTCTCCGTTTGACTTATTTCACTCAGCACAATACCCTCCAGGTTCAGCCATGTTGACAAAAATGGCAAGATTTCATTGTTTCTTGTTGCTGAGTGATAATGCCATTGTATACATGTACCACATCTTCTCTATCCATTCATCTATTGATGGACACAGGTTGCTTCCCTATCTTGGCTATTGTAAATAATGTTACAATGAACATACTGGTGCACATATCTTTTTGATTTTTTTTTCCAGATAAATGCTGAGGAGTGCAATTATTGAATCATATGGAAGTTCTATTTTTACTTTTTTTGAGGAATCTCGGTACTGTTTTCCATAGTGGCTGCACCAATTTACAATCCCACCAGCAGGGCACAGGGGTTCCCTTTTCTCCACATCCTCACCATCACTTGTTGTTTGTTGATGTTTTGATAATAGTCATTCTGACAGGTGTAAGGTGATATCTCATTGTGGTTTTAATTTGCATTTCCCTAATGATAAGTAAGCGTGGTTTCATTTCCCATTGCCCCTACCCCTGGCTCCTTATATTGGTGCATATCTGTCTCTCCACGAAGGTATAAGCTCCCAACCTCAGGGATTTTTTCAAACCTGCGCTCACCAGAGTCATAGACGCTTAGGGTCACTGCAGCACAGAGATCTGACCTTTCTTTCAGCCAGATGAAATGTAGGAGGAATAGGAAAGAAGGCATAAGAAAAGCACCGACAGAAAAACCATAGAATAAATGGACAAGATAGGCACAACAAGGCCAATTAGAAGGAACCTCTATTATGGAGCATAATGTTAAGGGAGGGATCATATTCTTTATAATACTGCAATGAAAACATATTTAGGAGGCATTGCTAAGTGCAAAAACAAGGTATAGAACTGCGTGTGTTGGACAGCATGTTCCTGTTTGCATTAGGAAACAGAGTCTGAGAATACATGTGTGGTGGCTTGTTTATGCATAGCAGACATCTGACAGAACGGAGAAGATTGGCAGCTCTAATTACCCCTGGGGAGGAAAATGGGGCAGTGAAGAACAGGGATGTGAAAAGATTCTTTTTATTCTCTACCCTTTTGTACTGTCTAGATTTTGAACTATATGAATGCACTATCTGTTCAAAAGCAGATAAGTAAAACATGTTAAAATGCTTCTCTCATGAGTGAATATCTTTATGACTCCTTAACTTACATAATGGTGCTTTTCTTTTTAGAATCCATTTCCTGCCTTTATCCTCAATCGTCCTATTAGCATACATAATGAAAAACCCCTGAGACTAACAGGCATTCTTCTGACAAAATTGTTAATTATACATTTCAATTATCCACAGGCTAAATATGACAAATCTCTGTCATACAACATCTTTGCAGGTTATCTTCATTTTGATTTTGTGTTAGGTGAAAAGTAAGGGTTTGCGGGTGGTCAGGGGGGCAGCACGTGCTTCCAGGTTTCATGGAATCAGTGGCAAGGTTGGGGGGAAAGGCTAAGCATTCCTTTCTTTTTTCTTTCTTTTTTTCAAAAGAGGAAGCTCATTATGTTTGGACTCCAATAGCTATATATTCTAACACCATTTCGGTTATTTTTTTTTTTTTTTGAGGTAGTTTAACAAAATGCAAATTACAATGATTCACTTGGACAAATGGTCTTAACAGCAAGGAAAACAAGTGCTTTATGAAAACAACATCTATAGGCCGAGGCCTCCTGTCTTTTGTCTTTACTATGTTCTCTGAGCCCGGCATGAAACAGACACACACCAGCCTCCGCAGGGGGTTAACTAGGGAACCATCCAAACATCACAAACACCGTCCAGAAAGTTGATGATTTCCATCCCCTGACTGGTGCACGGTGCCTGGCTCCTGGTGCAGAGGCCGCGATGTCCTGCCAGGGACAGATACTGGCAGTGTGTGCCGGAAACAGCGGTCTCTTCAGCGTGCCCTCCCCCGTCCCCTTCTTCTAGGGAACTGAGCATCAATAGCGATGTTGACATCTGGCTCAAAGTCCATTTCAGCTCCGAGTAGGCTCTTAGCTCCCACTTCATTTTACGGCAGCTTTTGGCATTTGCTTTAGCTCACTTGTTTAATCCTCTGAGCTCTCACCTCTGTGTAGTCTCACACGTAGGGATGGAGGAGGAACCAAAGGATCCAGGCATCTGCTTTGGGAGGGAGATCAGGACAAAACTGGAGGCTCAGGCATCAGTTCCTGGGTCTTCAGATCCCAGAGAAAGGAACGTTCTCTAAAACCTAAACTCTGTTAGAGAGTGCAAGGTAGACTTTAAATCCAGAGGAGGTTTACGCAGGGGGGAAATAATATAGTGTATTAAATGTTAGTAGTGATTGTTTGTCACTACTCACCTGAGGATATTTTCCCATTGATTTTTAGAGAGAGTGGAAAGGAGGGGGAGAGACAGAGAAACCTCGTGCATGCACGGTAAGTGCCCTTAACCGGAATTGACCCCAAGACCCTTCAGTATGAGGGCCGATGCTCTATCCACTAAGCCAGTGATGGCGAACCTTTTGCGTGTCAGCATTTTGAAAAACCCTAACTTAACTCTGGTGCCGTGTCACATATAGAAATTTTTTGATATTTGCAACCATAGTAAAACAAAGATTTATATTTTTGATATTTATTTTATATATTTAAATGCCATTTAACAAAGAAAAATAAACCAAAAAAATGAGTTTGTGTGTCAACTCTGACACGCATGTCATAGGTTCGCCATCACTGCACTAAGCAAACCGGCTAGAGCTGTAGTGGTTGTTTTCAGCAGGGTTGTGATGAAGTCCTATATTCTTCTTTATAACTTTTTCTACTTTTCCCATTTCCTACTGTGTGCCCACTACTTAGTAGGTCTGCAAGCTCAAATAGCTATGTTACTCTTGTAATCTCTCTCTTTAAACACACACACACACACACACACACACACACACACACACACCCCTTGGAAATGGAGATAGGAGGAAGCATTCTTAGCTTATGGAAGGTGGAAGTGAGGTCATAAACATTCAGTGGCTGACTTGTAGTTGTAGCGTAGACAACCCTCGCTTCCTCATCTCTGTGCTCTTCCTCAGGCTCCCCTTTCACCAGGGCCAGTGGTTTGATTTAGGACCAGCCAGGAGGTTGCTCGGCCTGAGATCTGTCCTGAACAGTGCTTCTCAGATGTTAGTCTGCATCGCAGTCCCCATGGGCTTACTGAGCACAGACTGCTGCGCTCAGCTCTCAAGCTTCTGACTCCGTCGGCCTGAGGTGGGGGCTGAGAATTTGCATCTTCAACATGTTCCCAGTGATGCTGCTGGCCCAGGAGCACACTTTGAGAACTATGGATCTTACCCTGACCCATAGCTCAGTTGGTTAGAGTGTCATCTCAATACAGTAAGGTTGAGGGTTTGATCCCCTATCAGGGCACATGCAAGAATCAATCAATGAATGCATAAATAAGTGGAACAAGTGGAACAACAAATCCATCTCTTTCTCTCTCTCTCTCTCTCTCTCTCTCTCTCTCTCTCTCTCTCTCTCCCTCCCCCACCCCTCGTCTTCTTCCTCTCTCTCTCTCAAATAAATAAAAATATATTTTAAAAGAAAAATAAAACTGTGGATCTTCAAGGAACACAAAGGTTAATTTTAAATTATTCTAAGTATGAATATTTGACTTCCCTCCTTCCCTCTTTCCCTCCCTCCCCAAATACACACACACACATCTCCTTACGTTTATATTTAGAGGTTATAGAAACCTCCAAACTTTGTATTTCTCACCTCTGTATTTTTTGTCAACAGCTCAAGTCTCTTCTATGTCAAAAAACCAGGAGGGAGCAATAATGTTGTTTTGCTTTAAGTATCTTGTTTCATTCAGATACCAAGAGAAAGAGAAACAAGGGTTCTTTAGATGTTCACTAATCTGAACTGATACTATCTACTAATAATAAAAAAAAAGAGTCTTTTTGATGACTGATGTCTAAAAAAAACTTGGGAACTCTATAGGCACCCTGGTGCCAGGAATATTTTTGACATTTAGGGTTTGTTTAATCTTGTATCAATATAAATATTTGAAAAATAAAATGGTCAGGGAAATGGCTAAGGAAAACATTTCAGAACAGTGCTTGGAATAGTGGGCCCTGTTCAGACCAAAGCTGTACGAAGGCCTCTTTGTCTTCCTAAACTCTGTAGGACAGGGGTTCCTTGCTTGGAACCCCCGAACCCCCAAAGGTGAATGCAAGGTGGTATGTTTGCTTATGTGTATTTTGCTGGGAAGCAGGTCCGTGGCCTTCGTTGGATAAACAAAGGGATTGTGACTCAGAAAAGATTCATATTGCCATGGAGACTCGCTTGGCCAAAAGCCACATGTTAATTTCTTGAAGAGGAAAGCAAATTCCTAGCATGGGAGAAGGAGCTGGGAGCCTGCGGTGGTCAGTGGCCCTTGAAAAGATGAGTGAGGAGTGAACTCTACCAATGAACTCATTCAGGGAACCATTGGTTTAACCTGTCTCATCTTCAGTTCCTTCATCTGTAATAGAGAACATAACAATACTTACCTCGCTGAGCCGTTGTCAAGTTTGAAATGGTTGCAAGGTGCTCAGCGTAGCATCTGGTACAGAGTAAATGCTAAATAAATGGCAGCCAGTAGCAGCGGAAGTCATGGTTGCCACATCTTTGATTCCAACCAAAGAATCCGAGGTTATTGCTCTCATTTTACCAATGAGTTCATTTCCGAAAGGACGTCGGGCAGGTGGTTAGTTTATATTGCATTCATTTATTAGAGCCATATTTTCTGCCAGTAAAATTGTATACTAGAGGCATATTTTACCCATTGTACTTTGAAGGGAGCACCGTGATTTCCCAGCGCTCAACATTTCAAGCCAGTCTGAGAAGCTCTGGCCAAGGGGATGTTTTGGAAAATAGCCCAGCAGAAGCTGGGAAGCCCAACCCTCTGGCTCTAAACTGTGGGGCTCCACTCACTGGCCATTGGCCCGGCCAGGAGTAACACTGGTCCCCCTATCATGCTCCCTGATTTTGGTTTTAAGCAAAAACTTAGCTAAGAAAATGGAACTATAATACACACCGACACACACAAAACAGCAGCACATACATACTACTTAAAATCTGTTCTTACCCTGTCTGGTTTGGCTCAGTGGATAGAGCGTTGGCCTGTGGACTGAAGGGTCCTGGGTTTGATTCCGGTCAGGGGCACATTCCCAGGTTGCAGGCTCGATTCCCCAGTAGGGGGCGTGCAGGAGGCAGCCAATCAATGATTCTTTCTCACTGATGTTTCTATCTCTCTCTCCCTCTTCCTTTCTCTCTGAAATCAATAAAAATATATTTAAAAAATCTTTTCTGGAAAAATAAAATTAAAAACAGACTCCAAATCAGATAATATTTTAACTGAACTTACACTGTTGGGGTTGATGGTAATGTTCAGCAGAAATGCTTACAGTGACTGCCAGCTAGTGAATCTCTTGTGTTTTTACAGTTCCCTCTCTTCCCTGAGGACCTCACAAATGGAGGAGTTAGGTTCTCGATCCTCACAATGCGGTCCGTGCACCCCCCAGGGAGCTTGTTAGGAATGCAGAATCTCAGGCCCACCTCAGAGCTGCTGAATCACAACGTACATTTTAATAAGAGCCTCAGATGATTCATATGCACACTAACATTTGAGAAGCATTTGTGTAAGTAGCCAAAGAATTTCTTCTGTAGAGTGTGAGTACATTTCCAGGGCGTGGAGATGACTTTTCTATTTCCTGCCTTTCCTCCTTCCAGCACAGGCGCAAGTCAGTACCGGGGGTATCTCTCGGCACCCTGGGCCTGCACCCTGGTCCTCCTCCATTGGTGGCTGCTGCCTCCTTGTGCATCCGAGGATGGGTCCCTATTCGACCTGGATTAATCGCCACCTTCTCCCTCTAAAGCTTGGAGCCCAGAGAATCCGAAATGAGAAGCAATCCTCCATTTCACTGAAATCCTCCTGGTTGGTCCCCAGTGACAGAACTCCTAGAGCAAGTTTTAAATGACTTAAAATGAAAGGAATTGCAACTGAAGACTCTAACCCAGTGGTTCTCAACCTTCCTAATGCCACGACCCTTTAATACAGTTCCTCATGTTGTGGTGACCCCCAATTTCATTGTTACAAATAGAACATAATTAAAGCATAGTGATTAATCACAAAAACAATATGTAATTATATATGTGTTTTCCGATGGTCTTAGGCGACCTCTGTGAAAGGGTTGTTTGACCCCCAAAGGGGTCTTGACCCACAGGTTGAGAACCGCTGTTCTAACCCATAGTAATAGTTAGGAGTTTGGGGAGAAAAGAGAAGTTAGGCAGTGATGAGTAGAGAGAAATGTTTGTCAAATTGAAACAGTATTTCAACTCCTGTTTTAACCCCTTGCCAGGGTCCTGTTCTTGTTATAGTTGAGCCATTTACCTAACAGAGCACCTGTGTTTGGTCAAAGTGCTTTATTTTACCCAAGTTCTAAGGGTGCTGATTTTCAGAGAGCATACTTGCATTGGGGAAGCAAATTTGAACCCATTGTTGGCCAAGAACAAGCTGACCATGTGGATTCTGGGACTATCAATTCAATGTCACTACCACAAAGGGAATTGTTGTTGTTGTTATTATTATTAAGTGGTCTTCAAACTTGGGGGATACGCACACTAAGGGACAGAGCAGATGATTGGCAGTTCTCCACAGAAGGGGGAGAAAGAGGGCACATTGAGGCCCTGTGGGTGGGAAGCAAAAAAGATAATCCATTTGGGGCCAGACTTTGACATGAGAAAGTCTGTGTAGAAGGAAGTTCCATGTGGTCTCCTCCCAGCTTGGGGAAGTTGAGTGACTTGGTGAAGGTCATAGAGCTAGAAAGAGGCAGAGCCAGAATCAGAAGCAAGTTCAATGGGTGCCTTTGCCTGGAGAAGTCCAGGCTAGAAAAGAGTTTGTGTCTCAAACTTTAGTTGCTTCAGAATCACCAGTAAGGCTTGTTGAAGCACAGAGCTCTGGACTCCACCCCAGAATGTCTGCTTCTGTAGGTTTGGAGGGGAGCCTGAGGGATTGCATTTCTAGAAACTTCTCAGGCAATGCTGCTGCTGCCCAGGGACCATACTTTGAGGACTACTGCTCTATGGGCTCCCCCACTGCAAGATAGAGATAGCTATCCTAAAAGTCATTGCCACGTTCCTAACTTCCTAAGGTGGGCTTGTCCACTGAACAAAGGAAACTATTAATGCATATTAGGGGCAGGAGTGCGATCGTGTACACATTTTCAGATTTCTCCTCCCTCTACTTCCATGCACCCCCCCCCCCCACCCCCTTTCCCAGCTTCTCGGTGAAAGATTTTTGCTTAATGGTCAACTCCTAGGTTCTGGAACCAAGCAAACAGAGAAACTAAAGGAAGCCTGGGAGGCTAAATTAATGTACATGATAAAGTGTTAAAAGGAAAGGAGACAGAGCAAAAATCCCCTTTGGCTGGGCATTGGGAAGAGTCTAGAGGAGAATTGGGAGTACTGGTTTTAGAGAATGAGGGGCTCCGGAATGACTATAGGAGGTGACAGAGTAGGAGGTGAGAGGAGAGGGGAGGGGAGGAAAGGGGAGAAGAGGAGAGGGAAAGGGGGGAGGGGAGGGGAGGACCAAATGTCTTTCATTTCTTCAACAGATGCATTAGAGTTTGAAGAATCTTTTTTGCTCCTGAGCTGTTTCTTTGAACTTAATATGTGAATCTGGGCTCTGTGGGTCCTGGGATTTATTTAGGACACAGAATAATGTCTTTATTCTGACTCTTCCACACCTTATGCTCCATTCTTGTTATTAACAGATGGCAAGAGAGCAAGCTGGGAAAGCAATATCAGGATGCCCAAGGAGATTCAAGAACATGGATGTAGCTTATTTAATTTTGAGCTATTCTCTATCTGCACTATGACTCTTTTTCTGGTACCCCCAAGTATTTAGTCAAGTCTAGTACATGAAGCAGCATTGCCTCGGAGAATAGGGAAAAGGGCAGTGGGACAAAGTGATCATGAAAAGGACAGCAGGGATAAGACCAGTGACAAGGAAATCAGAGGAGACCAAAATAAGACCAGGAGTGGGGTTTGGAGTGGGAGGTGACAGGTGAGCCCCAGGATAAATGGGCATTCTCCCAGGAAATCGTGGACCACTGCATTTCCTAAAGTTAGAGTTATTCCGTTTGGCCATTAAAAGCAAAGATAATCCCAAAGGCTGGAGAGAGTGCTGCCTCTTTGCATTGGAGAGGAAAGTTGAATCCTTTGTGCAGTTTCATAAACTCATAACTAATTGAAATGCACATAGGATCTGTCTCGGAACAAGAGGGCCATTGTGCTAAGAGACAAGTCACTGAGGAGGCTCTCATCTCATAGGAACCAGGATGTGATGCAGAAAGAGCACAACCTCCTAGGAAAGCAGCATTTTGATATATTCCCAGGGGGGTTCACCCTGACCAGGGAGGTTTGGGCAAGGAGTTCCACATCTGGATGACAAGGAATCCTTAAAGAACATTGGTATTCTCAAAGCCTCGTTTAATTCAACCAGTTCGTTTTTAGACTAAAAAAAAATCATCTGCCTGGCCCTGTAATACTTGGAGAGCAATTTCACATTCAAATGCATAGCAACCCTACACAAGATCAAATTGCTGTAGTCTTTTTTTGAGGCTCAGCTTTCTATAATTCTAGTTTTGCTGCCCTCATTGAACCCAGACTGCAGAACTGAAAGAGCTATTTTTATGATATATCATAATTACAGTCTTTATTATACAAGTCTCATCTATGTTATTATTATGACATATCATATACACCATAAAAATAGCCTGGGTCAGCAGTCCAGGGTGCCTCCAGTGACCAGACCCGAAGACAGATGATCACATCTTTATGTGATTTGCAAAATAGTTCTGCTAAGGTGCCTGCATTCCTCTTCCGTGTACAGGCCATTTTACCCAGGAAGGTGATACAGTGGACAATTCAGGTAGGTTGCAGGGTGGACAGGCTCTGGAGTCATGACATCTCAGATCCACAGTGTACTAGCTTGACCTCTCCACCCTCAGTTTTCCCATCTGTGAAATGGAGATAATAAGAGTAACTACGTACGTCACACAGTGCTTGGAACTCGGCACAGGCTCAGTACATGATGGTGTCCTTCTCCCTTGGGTGAAAGGGCAGTTACCTGGGAGGGTTCCCGATCGGCTCCCTGGGAGGGGCAGGATAGGAGCACAGTGTTCATCTCCTCCTCAGGCCTTGAGTGAACAGGACAGATAGAGGCAGAGGTACTACGCAGGTAGAGAGTCCTCCCCTGTCTTCAAAGCCCTTTCAATGTCCAGCATTGTCTGCAGACTGCATAAACCAAGTGCCCCACACATTCCATTTTTTCAAAAAACTGTCGATGCTGGTATGGTTCGTAAAAAATGCAACATCATTTTTGAAAAACCAGTTTTGAATTGATAGTAGCTTTGGCTGTTGTATATGTCCTCAATCCATGTACAATAAAAGCACAACTACACAAGAGAGGGTGGGCCTTCCTCTCCACTAACCACCCTCCTTTCTTTAAAAATTTATTTTATTGATTTTTACAGAGAGGAAGAGAGAGGGATAGAGAGTTAGAAACATCAATCAGCCGCCTCCTGCACATCCTCTACTGGGGATGTGCCCGCAACCAAGGTACATGCCCTTGACTGGAATCGAACCTGGGACCTTTCAGCCCGCAGGCCGACACTCTATCCACTGAGCCAAACCGGTCAGGGCTAACCACCCTCCTTTTTAAAAAATGAAAATTAAAAAGCAGTCTCCCATTGGCCCAGGCTGGGATGGTCCCAGATGGGACTGGAGGCTTGTCCTGAGCTGGGGAGGCAGGAGGGTGTGGGCAGCCCAGGGGCTGCAGGCAGCTGGGTTAGGGGGTTGGGGCGGTGAGGGGTGGGGGAGAAGGAAGCTCTCAGAAGCTTGTGGCTCTGAAAAATGTGGTGGGGTCCGTTTTGCTCAGGCTGTCCCCAGAACAGCTGCAAAATGTCAGGAAATGGCAACATCCTCAAAGCAAACATGGCTGTAGGCGAAAATGCTAGATTCTGCAGTAGTTGGAGAGATTCTAATTTCCTGCTGCAAACTCCAGCTCCCCCTCCCCACTCTCCATTTCCTTTGTTTTCTCCTCTGAAGCCTTCCCTTCTCTCTCAGTTCCTCTCTTTTTTTCACACCCACAGAGAACCTGATTCTAGTCGTGCAGAAAAACCCGTGAAACAAATATTTTGGTTGTATTACAACTCAGTTGTCATCTGTTCCCATTTCCTGACAATTTACATCTGCCTCCCTGCCTGGCTTTCTTTGCAGAGGGGACACAGTTGCAAGCCTAGAGCAGGGACCACGACAGGCTGGCTCCAGGGCACAGGCCATGCTCACTGAGGTGCTTGCTGTGAAAAGGTTGTCCTTTTGGCTGCATACTTTTTAACCATCTGAAGCTCGCTCTCTGAAGGAGGTAATGGGTACAAGTGGAGTCCCACCAACAGTAACCAGCTTCATCATCTAGCAAGTTCTATAGTTATTTGCCATTGTTGGAACCTTCGAGTCAGACCGTAGCCACCATTTTAAATCTTACTGTGTTTTAATTAAAATATTATAGTAGAAAACATATCTTGTCATACAATTATTCAGAGAGGAAAACATATTTAGTGGTTGCATTCTATTCCAGTGTACAATGTGGCAACGTTCACGTAGTCACCATTCATTGGTTGGGTTATTGAGGTTATTCCCAGTTTCTTACTAAAATAAACCACTTTGCAATGAACATCGTTGGGAACAAAAGCACCATTTGCATTTGCGACCCTTTCCATGGGATAGTCAGTTTCAAGTGTAATTCTTTGGCCAAAGAATGTGAACGTTTGGGGGGGCTCTTGGCACATATTGCCAAATTATTTTCTGGAAAAGCTGCACTATCTTCTACTCCATATCTTCTGCCCCTACCCTGTCTCCAGCCTCCACACCAGTACTGTAAGAATTCAAAGGTGAAATGCTTGACCTACGGTGCTGGTGCTTGGCACCAAGTAGTGACCCAGTAGGAGGTCATTGATGATGTTGAGGATGAACGAATTCATCCCTCCTCTTCTCTCCTCCCCTGTCGCTGTGTATAGGTGCAGTCCTTCTATGGTGCTCTACCTGTTTATGTCCCTTCCTGTGCTGCAGAGCCAATGGACTGACTAACTAACGTGATAAATTACTTGAAACTGGGATTATTGGGAGAAATATGACTTACAGTGTTACCTGCCCTGGATTTTCAGTGGGTGTTTAAGACTGTAACTCAGTGGCTCTGAGCTCACTGTATGACAGTATCACTTTGGAGCTTTGTAAACAATACCAGAGCATGGCTTTAGTTGGTCAAGGGTGGGGCCTGGACATTGACATTTGAACAATTCTTGTCAAGGTATTCTAACATAGCCAGGGATGAGAATCCGAACCTAAAAGATGAGTTGTTTGGAAATTCCACGCACCACATGGCACCTATCAAGGGACTTATTTCTGGTGTTTCTCAAAGATCAGACTAAGAACACAAGACGAAACCCTGAGGGGCCTCAGTCTTGAACATGTTGGCAGGTATTTCTACCATTCAGCTGGCTTGAAAGGCCAAATAGGGCAACTAGCTCCTTCTAGAAAGGTCATATATTTCTCTGCGTTATGGTCACTTCCATAGTACTTTGTGAGGAAGAAACTAGGAATCAAAGTTGTTAATTAACTTGGGGGGAGCCTCTGTTAAAAGAATCTGGGAACCAAAGCCAGGACCCCAAATTCCATGCTTTTTCTATCCCATAATGATGCCCTTTAAAAAAGCATTCATCTTTTTGTGTTCATGTAACTAATTTTTAATTTATTTTTTTGCTATGTGGGGCTGACTTCGTTCCTTAAAGAAGCTTGCCTATAAACAACAAACAACTGTGTTTTGATCAGGCATCATGGGTGTGTTCTAGACAAAGCCCAAGAGGAATGTAGCTGTATCTAGTCATCACTTTATAAATATTGATGAAGAACGGTACAAATGTTTTAAAGGAAATTTTATCTGAAGGAGTGTCTTGGAATTCAGCTGTTTCTTTTCATGTTTTTTAGACCTCCTACCCCTGGCACTGAAATCCAAACAGCCGAGGGTGGGCCAAATCCCAGGGTTTGTTCATTATTGTGGCACCAGCAATTCTGTACCTGGTAGGCTTTGGGGCAGAGGGACCCCAGGGATTGCAACTGGCATACCCGGCCACTGTTCCTGAGCTGTGACAAATATTTCATAGCACAGTGGATCCACAGAAGGAAGTACTGAGTCACAAATCACTTTATGAACTTTTATACTAAGGATGTGAGAAAAGGAAAAGGCCATTTTATAAAAGAGAAAATGTAGGCAAAGGAAACATTGCTCAACTTGCCTGAAGGCACATAGAAACACTGGCCACACTGGAATGCTTGTGCTACACTGGGCCTGCTTCCTCAAGCTTGCCATTTTCCTCTATTAGTTGCTCATTTAAAAGTCAGGGACAAAGAAGTAGGCCCAAAGAATTTTAACACTGCATTGGGTATAACAAAATTGAAAACGATTTAAATGGCAAACAATAGGGGAATGGTTCAAAATGTGGCCTATTTATACTAAGAATTAGATACATCTATATATATAAAAGCCTAAGTGACTGAACAACTGAACAATTGAGCAACCAGTTGACCAGTCGCTATGATGTGCACTGACCACCAGGATGCAGACACTCAATGCAGGAGCTGCCCCCTGGTGGTCAGTGCACTCCCACAGTGGGAAGTGCAGCTCAGCTGACTGCCCATCCTGGTGGTCCACCAGCCTGGTGGTGCCACTTCACTCCCTCAAAGTCCTATAGGTCCAATCTCTGGAGAACAGGCCAGGCATTGACAGACTGGCACCACCGGCGTGATCCCGACCGGTGCCACAGGCCTCCTGGAAGTTGGCCTCGGGCACTGTGGCCACTTCCCCTCCCTAGGCACTCCGCAGGGAAGAAATGATATAAAAGGGACTGCCAGGTGGCCCGACAACTGGTGCGAATGTCAGTGGGATGGATACGGATCCTGGGCTGGCAAGGGCATTCCACTGCCCACCTGGAGGGGCGATTGTGTCCTACCCGCCCTCACCCCTGCTCAGGACGGGCACCAGATGCAGGGCTCACGGCTGGTGAGTGCCGCTGCAGCAGCACGAGCCTTTCCCGATCAGGACTGACTGGGCGTGAGCAGGCACAGCAGGGCCAGGATGAGCGGGAGCGGCAGGCAGGAGCAGCAGGCAGCATTGGACTGCCGGTTTCAGCCCAATCCCCTCAGGCCACGCCAAGGGACCCCACCTGTGCACAAATTCGTGCACTGGGCCTCTAGTATTAAAATAACAGTGAAAAAGTTTTTAATAATTTTGGAAAATGCTTAAAATAGAAATCATTTTTCTGTCTCTTCTTCATCTGAACCGTCTGGTCCATTTACCAGGAGGCCACCTGTGACCTTGTGAGAACTGTAGACTCTCAGACCCCACCCCAGCCCCGGGGAGTCAGACTGTATTTTCACAGCATCTCCAGGTGACTCACACCACAGTCACATTTGAGAAGGACTGATCTAAGTAAGGAGTTCTTGGAGATTCAGCCCTCAGCCAGCTTCTCTACTCTAAATACAGTTGTGCTTTCATGAGTAATTCTGACCCCGGCAGCCTATTAAGTTATGGATTTGTTGGTCTGGGCTCTGGCCTTGGGGCACAGCATCTGTGTGAGCATCTTAGGTTTCAGAATGCAGACAAGGTTGAGATCACTGTCTGTGTGATTTCCCCTGCGATACAATTTCAGGTAGCACAGGCATGATACCAAAGAGCATATTAATTTTGGAAATTAATTATGGAAAATCACCTAGAGAAAAGATTGGAAGAAAATATTCCAAAATATTAACCGTGATCCTAATGGAGGTGCATTTTTTGGCAGGGTGTGGGTTTCTGTATGTGTTTCTCTATATAGTGGTCACCAACACCAGGCCACAGTTTCAGATGTGTAAGAAATGTAAGTTTATTTTTATATTCTATAAATTAATTCTTATGGTGAGCCCCACTCTGTGGTGAAAACTCTTCAGCCAATTCAGAGGGATATGGCTTGCTCAGTCAATCTGTCAGTAGCCCATGGCATCATTGTGTCATCTAGAAAAAGTACCCCTCCAGGCCAATGGACCAGCACGCGTGGTGTGATGGTGAAACACAAATAAGACTTTAGTCTCTACCTGCTTCCTGGGCTGAGTGCAAAGACCAACCTGCAGCCCCACCTATGGTGGTCCCGGACGCACGGAGCTAATTTAGGATTCCACTTCTTTATGCAAAGTTTATGTTAATTTGGGGAAGCTTTCCTGGTGACACTGGATTAAGAGTGGGGCCAGGAAGTCATGGAGTCCCCACAGCCTTCATCACTGAGACTGTCCTTGCTAAGATGCCCGATTCCTGTCTGGTCTCCAAGGGAGTTTTGGCCAGATTGATGCTGGAGCCTCCTTACTGGTCTAGAGCTTCTCCAGGCCAGCTTCTCTCTGAGGACTTCTAAGCCCTTCTGGAAAATATCCGGTTGCTCCACGAGCCTCATGGGAAACAGGGAACTCCATGAGGCCACATCAGCACCAGCTGCCTAGAGATTCCTGCAGCCATTCCTCCCTTGCACTTGGAATTGATGCATAACACTTGCTGCTCTCCTGAGCTCCACCCAGATGCCCCAAAGCCTCCTGGGAGTTCTGTCAGCTCTGCTCCCTGGGACTGGCTGGGGGCTGGGGTGGGAGTGGGCAGGACACAGAGCCCCTTCTCAGTGCTGTTCTTTGAGTTTCCACCCCAGGAATTACTTTTGTTCCTCTGGGACAGGCACACTGCCTCTATATCACCTTGCATTCTCCCACATCTAATGTTTATGCATGGACTTCCTGTCCTGGTCTAGGATTTACAAATCAAAACTCTGACTTGACTTGCCGGAGTCATTTCTTCCCCCTTGCCCCCTCTCACCCCCACCTGGCTCAGGGACAGCCTCCCACTGAATGGGGCGAGGGAGGAGTTCTTTAAGAAAACATGGGGGAAAAATGCTGATTAGCATCTTTAAATGCTATCTTGCCACATGTACTTTCCATATTTTTTACAATACACAAACAAAAAAGCTATAGAGAAAGATCCTGTAAGAATTGTTTTATCGTGAAGGCTATACTTTTTGAATATCCACTTTCCCTCTTAACTCTTTCTGATGGAAAGGCAGCTACTGACTTATTGAACACTTTCTGTTTGGTACTTACTATTGAAAGTGCTTTTGCATCTATTACGTCTTTCAGTCCTTACGGTGATATTATCATCACCAATTTGAGACAAGAAAACTGAGACAGGAAGAGGTTAAGTAACTTGCTCAAGGCCACACAGCCAGCGACTGGGGAAGCACTCAGGGTTCAAGGCTGGCTGCTCAGGAAGAGCCCTGCTCTCTACTCTTACCCACCTGCCTTGCTGCCAGGAGCAAAGCTGAAAAGATTCTCATTGGCCCACTCGAAGTCCAGAAGCAACAGTCTGTCTTTCGTTACAAATCTGCAGTGAATATTTATTTTTTAAAAAGTCCTTGGTAACTGTGGATATGTTTTTGCAGGTGGTCTAATTCTGTTATTGAAGGGAAAGACAAGGTTCACGCTGAAAACCTGACACTGGCTTTGGCTCATGCCTCACAGGAAGCTGGTGGTTTGCTCACTAAATTTTGTTGATCAAAATGAAACAAAGGCCAGAAACTCCAACACAGTGTGAGAGACACAGTGGTCACTCCTGGGTACTTGCAGACGTTCATGGGGACATGTAGGAGCAACCCCTGAGGGGCGGGGGCACAGGAGAGCTGTGTGCTGCTGAATTTTATCTCATCTATCTCCTGAAAAGTTGATTTCAAGCTCTCATACCCATGACTTCACTGGCAGCCAGCAGCTGGGGCAATTGTAGTGGGAAACACAACCCGGGGGAGATGTGTCACCCTCGAGCACTTGCAAGGATGCACACGAGTCTCCCTGGGAGTGCTTATGAGATAAGAAGGCATTTGGTGAATGTCTTCGAGAAGCAGCTGGCACAGTGCTGCCCTGGTCACCAGCTCTCAGTACCTGCTAGTTCTTGTCCCCTTCCTTCTTTGGAATTTAGAACTGGGTGATGGTCTGGTGTAGAAATTTCATTAAACAACTTTCCTTTCTGTATTAGTCGGCTCAGGCTGCCATAACAAAATACCACAGACCGAGTGACTTGAAGAACAGAAATTTATTTTCTCACAGTCCTGAAGATTGAAAGTCCAAGATGAAGGTGTAAGTAGGGTTGGTTTCTAGTGAGGCCTCTCTCCCTGCCTTGTGGAAGGCCACCTTCCTCGGTATCCTCACATAGCTTCTTCTCCATGCCCATGAGGAGAGAGAGAGAGAGAGAGAGAGAGAGAGAGAGAGAGAGAGAGAGAGAGAGAGATATTTGTGTCTCTTCCTCTTCCTGTAAGAAACCAGTTTTATGGGATTATGGTCCCACTCTTATGATCTCATTTAACCTTAATTACATCCTTAAAGGACCTATCTGCAAATGCACTCACTTTGCGGGTTAGGGCTTCAACATATGGATTTGGGGAGGGACACAATTCAGTCCATAACATGCATTGGGCCCTGTGCTACATACTGGGAATAATAATTTATGAAGAAATTTCAGTGCCTGCCCTAAGGAGCTCCTTGTCTATGGATTGACTACATAGCCATTAGAGCAGGGAGTGTGGGGACCACTGAAAACAGACCTACCTTAAGTGGTAATTCCTCTGGTTGTCTCTTAAGCAAGCAAATGCCACAAATATTCTGGTGTGGCTGTATATTTGGTGTGGCAAAGTTGTACATTAAGGCCGTTAAAGATATTAATCAGACGAGTTTCTGGGAAATCCAAGGCAAGAACTGAGAATGAACTTTGGCAATGGAACCAAAACCTAAAGGCGGGATTTGTTGGGTTTCCAAGGATTTGACTGTCTGGGATAACCGCCACACTGCAGCCCACAAGTCCTTGAATTTGACACTTGAGATCGGCCACTGCCTTGCTGGTAAAATTGTTAGTAAACAGGCGAAGAACAAAAGGCCTGGGAGTGCAATTACCGTCCTTGAACCACTAGGGGGCGCACACGGTTTCCCTCTCAGAAGAGGAGAACCACAAGGCCCAGCACTCTGGACATACAGCTTTAGAGTGGAGCATTCAGTAAGGTACTGGGAGTGGGGGTTAGAAGCTGTTACAGGTTTTTGTTTTTGTTTTTGTTTTGGGTGGGGAGCAAGGCTTGTGTCAAAGACCTAACTTTTTAAGTACTAACATTGTATGCATTGACCTTAACCTCTGTGACTAGTAGGTCCCATAGACTAGCAGGTGAATAGTTCTTGGTGTGATATCCCAAACAAACAACTGGCCACTTTAAGACAACTAACTTAGATGTGTGAGTGTGTTGTGCATCATGCTGGAAAGTACTCTATGCACGGGCGCGCGCGCACACACACACGCATGAACATGAAATACATTAACACACTGTGAAAATATTGCTTCAGGTTGGAAAATATGTGGCATCCAAATCATGTCATCTTTTCAAAATACACCTGGAGAGATAATGCTGCCTATAATTCACAGAACTTTTGATTTCACTGAATAGCAGTATGTCAGCCTAGCCTGCCAAAAGCTAGGAGGATGTGAGCCACCAAGCTGGGGACACTGATCACAGGGAACACCAGGCCCCAGGACCCTAGTCATGCCCTGTCCTCTCCTGGCCACCCTACACAAGTTTGTAGCTCATGGACAAATTGGCTGGTAGGCTTCATTCTCCCAGGGCCTGCCTTCCCCAAGGTTTTTCAGCCACTGTAACCTGGCTTCTTTTCCCATATTTTTAGCAGAGACCTCTGAGGGCCTGCTTATTTATATTTGGGATTATGGGGTAAAAATGTGAGAATCATGAAGCCAGGTTCTCCCAGAGTATCCTGGTTTGGGGTTGGCCACTCTTACCTCATCTGTAGAAAGCAGGGGTAGGACCAAGGGCCAGGGCCATAAAACAGACAAGGGGAGGAGTGTTTGTGGCCTGGGGGCCAGGTACTAGGCTTGACCCTTTCAGTGTTATTATTTCACTTAAGCTGCATGCCAGTCTGCATGTTTACTGTTATTATCTCCATTTTATAGATGAGGACACTGTAAGACCAGAGAAGCCAAATATTGTCTTATGGTCATACGAGTCTGGGATTTGAATTTACACATTCTAAGTTAAAATCTAGCATATTTTTCAGTCCTGGCTACAATGCCACTGTCCGCTTTATCAGAACCACCTGAAAGCTTCCTCCCTATTCTTTAGCTTCTCCGTGTAATTGAAGATCTTATTATATTGATAATAACTATGTGGATGATGGTGGTGGTGATAATGATGATGATAACAGCTAACATTTATTGAAATCACTTACTGCAGACCAAGCAATGTGTTATATGCTAAGCCTTTATTATCTTCAATTCTCATAACAACTCTACACTGAAATTAGTATTATTATCACCATTTCAAAATAGGCACCTGATGCTTCAGAATGTTAGGAAATTTTCATAAGGTTACACAACTAGCAAGTGGTAGAGCTGAGATTTGAACCCTAAGTCTGTCTTTAAGGCCAAGTATTTAAACCACTAAGCTATCCTGTGCATCTTTAGAGTAGTAAGTCTGTGGAGAAATACTCAAGGCTCTAAGACTATTCAGAAGGAGAATCTTTACACATTTAAATAATAGTTAGCAAAAAGGGGACAGTCATATCTTTATGTGGCATGGTATAATGATGCAGCTGAGAAAATGTTTCCATGCTAAAATAGGACAATGGCTAACTGCTCTGCTTAGAAAAAAAATCAACTATGATTATTTTCATTTATTCTGTTTTGAATTGGAACTTCCTGGAGTCTGGTTTTAATTACATAGGAAGTCAACCTGGACTGTCACTGTTTATCAGAGCCCCTTTCATCGTTTCTGTAACCAGTTAGTGAAGCTGCTGGGATCTAGGGATCTAGTTCATGACTCAGTGAAGGCCTTCAAGAAGTCAAGGTTAAAGAAATGAATAGCTGTTTTGTTTTCACCTACTAGCATCAGGCTTAAAAACAATGAAACGGGGAGTGATCAAGTATGATTAACAGTGGACTTGAGTTAATAGGTCTTGACACATTGAACCTGAGTCAACTGGTCTGCTTTTCCACTACCTGCAACATCGGGAATGAAGTAGATGAGTTCCTAGTTTCCAGCGTCTTGAAAAGAATTAGATATCAGCAACTAGTCAATACTACTCCATGGAGTAATATTTTTAAACCCTAGAGTTTGAATATTTCCCTAACGTATTTCAATAACTAAGCAAAAGAGTGGGTTTAACAACAAGGGTCCGATTAGTATTACCCTAATATCTAGGATATGAATAATTCAGCTAATTGGTGAGCTGAGCATTAGGGCTGGTTCATTAAGGAGCTAGATATTGGATAGGATGGAGCTGCATGGCCACTGTCCCAAGGCAACAGCCCAAGAACTCACTTTTTTTTTTTATTTTTTTATTTTTTTTTATTTTTTATTTTTTATAAATTTTTTTAAAAATATATTTTATTGATTTTTTACAGAGAGGAAGGGAGAAAGATAGAGAGTTAGAAACATCGATAAGAGAGAAACCTCGATCAGCTGCCTCCTGCACATCTCCTACTGGGGATGTGCCCGCAACCCAGGTACATGCCCTTGACCGGAATCGAACCTGGGACCTTTCAGTCCGCAAGCCGACGCTCTATCCACTGAGCCAAACCGGTTTCGGCGAAGAACTCACTTTTTAATTCCCTAGGTGGCAGCAGCCAACAAGCATACAGAAATCCCAGGGTGTGGCATCTCAGGGCAGAGTACCTTCCAGAGATGCAACTGGATTTGCTATTGGGATTAAGATTCTAAAGTGGGTGGGGAAGAGTGTGGAAATGGGAGGTGACATAGCACAGGAGGAGTGAACCTGCGTCTAAGTCCGGCCCTGCCACTAGGTCATGGTGCTACCTGGGACAACCCTTTGTCAGCAATATCATCCCCACCCTTATTCAACAAGTGGGGTTGGACAAGGTCATCTCTAAGTACCTTTAGATATTCTATGACTCACAATTTGATAATGCCCCTGGCATTTTTATCAAATTCTTTACAGAGAAAGAACTTGATTCCATTGTAGGGAGTGTATAGGGAAGGGTTGCATGTGTATGTTCAAGAGAGAAGCATTATGCTACTGCCTTTTGAGTATTCTGTGTTCAGACAATATGCTGTCCTTTACAAGCTAGGAAACTTGTCCTGCCAATAGTCAAGGTGACATTATGTGGTCAATGACGTAATGTGGCCCGCTATTGCTCCCTCGAAATGGGACCTCCTTGTAGTCCAGCAGCTGTGCCCATAAGGGATGGAGCTTTTTGGTAGTTGTCCAGCCAACTGAGCTTGTGGCTGTGCCATGAGAATTATAATTTATTTCTTCTTTTACTGTGCGCTAGGCACTATGCTAAGCTTACCATTAGTGTATTTTATACATACAGCTCTTTTATTCTTCCTTCAAGTAGCTTTTAATTATCCTCGTTGAAGCAAATTAACCTCATAAGCCAAGTTCACCTTAATAATAGCTACTACGTACAGTGCTTATTATGTCCCAGGCACTAGGTGCTTTACCCATGTTATTTTATTTAACCTTTAAAATAACTCTATGGATCAACACTGGTACTTAACATTATTTATAGATGGAAATTGAGGCAAAGAGAGGTTAAATAAATTACCCAACATCACACACTGATACACGACAGAACCAGGGATTGAACCAGGCAGTAGGGCTCTAGGATTCCTGAAGACACCACATTTAAAAGAGGGCTAGTGATCTATGCATATTGCTTCTATTTTTTTCCATTAGATTAAAAACAGGTTTTATTTTTTTTTCTAACTTGTTGACATCCTACAGAGATGCTCTGATTTAACTTTGTTCTCTTCCTAGGATTTATAACTTGGGAATGTAATCACAATAACAAATCCCATCACTACCTCACTGAGACAATACAATGTGACTCTCCCCTAGAGTTTATTTTCATGTCTTATGTATTGATGTGTGTGTGTGTGTGTGTGTGTGTGTGTGTGTGTGTGTGTGATTAGAAAGGAAATAATTGTTGGAAGACGGAGAAATACTATTAGGAAAAAAGAGGCAGATGCCTTTGGTTGCAGACTTATCTGAATGGGGAAGTTATAAGGATACAAGAGAAAGTTTCCATGACTTGGATGAGTCCTTTGCTATGGGGCACAGCAATGAGAAAAGTGAAGACACTGTGCCTGAAGTGACAGGAATGCCAAGTGTGGAGTCAATGGTTGCTCTTGAAAGAACATAGTTGGAGTCCAAGGTCACACTGGAGGAGCCGCAGGGAATGTTCCTTATCAAGTAGGATGAGGGCACTGACTATGCTTCTAACACCCTTAATCTTGACTGCAATAAAAATCGATCCACTTTATATGTGTCTCTTACTTAATATTCTTTGGAGAATTTCTCTGTGGAATTATAGTGGTATCATAAACTAGTGTTTCCATTTTGACATGGAGACATGAGCTTGGGGATGAGTAAGCTGCTGGTCTGAAGCTCACCTCTGCCCTATATAACCAGGAAAGAGCTCAGCACCCCAGTTAGATTGCTTCTCCTCCTCACCCCATCTCCTTTGTCTACGAGCAGACACAGGTGTTTATGTGACGTGTGTCTGGAGCCACAGAGATCACGGAATATGGCTTCTGCATATTTTGTTCAGTATTTATGCATCTCAGAGGTGCTCCAAATCTAATCTCAGTGCCAACTTGGCCACTGGCCATTGACTTCGGTTTCCCCAGAGGGAGGACTTGCTGAGCAACCAAAGGCTTTTATTCCTGAGGAATTTAAATCACAATCTATCTCTGTTCCCCAGGAGAGAAACAAACATAAGCTAATCTCACAGACTGTGAGAGTTTATTACTTACACGATACCACCAGGAGCACAGTGTCCCAGTGATTCTTGGTTAAGTTAACAAAGATATTTTTCCCCCAGCTTCAAACTGTTTGCGTTTCAACTGTATTAAGACGTAAGGCTCATATTATACGTTTCCTACGTAGAGCCTCTCCCAGAGTTGTTCCTAAGAGGGTGTTGGTAAAAAGACTCATTAATCACAGGAGCACCTGTAGAGCCAGACAGGTATCTGGGAGTAAGTGCCATTTGAGATTTATCATGAACTTTGCCTGTGTCTTGCCAATGGATTTTGCTTGGGAGGAAGATACTGAAAGCTTTCTGTTGATTTATTCTCTCCTTTGTTTCTCACTCAAGTGAAAACTCTGAGGACAACTGCCCCAACTTCTTCACTCTAGGAGATACTGCCTAACTAAGACATCCTGACTTATATGGGTACTTTGGAATACGTGGCAAGGAGATCTGATCATTTTACCATTCATTATTCTGAAGTTCTCTCACTAATCCCTTTCAGAAATACACATTTCCCTGGCATTATTTTAATAGATAATAATAAAAAGCACTGTTGATGTTGCTCCAATATTTCAGAGTACCACAAGGCTCCTCTGAACACACATTTTCTTGGAGTTTCTCAAGAGGTAGATTATAGAATTTCTAATGTGTTATCTGCAAACTAAAGATTGGGAACGTTCAATGACTTGCCCAAAGCCACACAGATGTTAAGCAACAGACCAGGACTTGAATGCCGGTGGTCTGACTCCAAGGCTAAATGTTCCACTTTGTATAGTGTGGACTAAACACACAGGTTGTGGTTTTCTTTATATCCCTTCCTTCTACCACATTCCTCTATTCAGGGAGCCATCACAAGTTCCTGACTGTAATACTGAGGAAGCTGGACCAAGCCAAGTGTTGGATGTGTCTGTGTTTTGTCACTTAGACACTCTGGCTCCTGCTTCAGACTGTTGAATGTGTCCCATTTCATTGCAGTGGTCCTGCCCAAATCCTTCCAGTACTGCCCAAATCCTTCCAGTACTGCCCAAATCCTTCTAGTTCTGATCAAATCCTTCCAGTACTGCCCAAATCCTTCCAGTACTGCCCAAATCCTTCCAGTACTGCCCAAATCCTTCCAGTACTGCCCAAATCCTTCCATTACTGCCCAAATCCTTCCAGTACTGCCCAAATCCTTCCAGTACTGCCCAAATCCTTCCATTACTGCCCAAATCCTTCCATTACTGCCCAAATTCTTCCATTACTGCCCAAATCCTTCTAGTACTGCCCAAATCCTTCCATTACTGCCCAAATCCTTCCAGTACTGCCCAAATCCTTCCAGTACTGCCCAAATCCTTCCAGTACTGCCCAAATCCTCCAGTACTGCCCAAATCCTTCTAGTTCTGATCAAATCCTCCAGTACTGACCAAATCCTTCCAGTACTGCCCAAATCCTTCCAGTACTGCCCAAATCCTTCTAGTTCTGATCAAATCCTTCCAGTACTGCCCAAATCCTTCCAGTACTGACCAAATCCTTCCAGTACTGGCCAAATCTTTCCAGTACTGACCAAATCCTTCCAGTACTGACCAAATCCTTCCAGTACTGCCCAAATCCTTCCAGTTCTGAATGGCACTGAGAGGATTTGGAAGAAGTGACTCAGATGTCATGTTGTCTCATATTTTGGTTCAGGCAACATAATGTTATTTTAGGTTCCTGGGAGGATTCACTACCCCTAAAATGCCATAATTTCTCTCTTCCCTTGGCCCTTGGCCCTCATCTCTTCTGCCATGCCACCTCCAAAATATAATTTGAAGCCTGTATTTTTAAAGTTAGAACTATATTTTTTAGTTTATGATTTTGAGATTGGTTAATGAAGTTGCCATTTTTAGCTATTACCTACTAAAGATAGATTTATTGTTATTGTTTGTTTAATGCTCTAAGGTTTACAAAATACTTGTTCATACATTATCTAGTTAAAACCTTACTACTAGCCTTTAAAGGTATGTTTTATTAACACACAACCAAGGCTGTGAGAGGTTAAGTAAGTCACCGGAGGTAACACAACGAGGGGTCAGGATTTTAACAAATTAGATTCCAATATTAGATGTTTCTCACTACACTAGTCTGTTTATTTTTGGTAGAAGGTTGTTACTGTGGTCAGCAAATACTTAAAATCTGGAATCACATCTCTTTGGTTCAAATTCCAGTGCCACCATTGACTACTGAATGACCTTAGACAAGTCACTTAGCATCTATTGCATCCACCTCCTTACCTGTAAGCTAGTGATGTATACTACTGTCCACCTCACAGGGTTGTGGTTGAGGATTCAATGAGTTAATACATGTAAAACTCTTGGAACAGTTTCTGGCACATATGGTGGGGGCAATATATGAGTATTTAATATTATTAAGATATCTCTACTTCTAAGAGACTTACTGGTAAAATGACCTTGTTTTCTGTGCAGCCCATTCTTCCTTTACTTCTCTCTTGGAGAGCAGCAGGGATGAAAAATAGCCACTTCCCTGACCTAAGCACTGGACTGAGCCTCTCTGGAGCTTTCCATGGATTCCTCCAGGATGAAGAGATTGGCCTGTGGAGTTATTGACCTTTGGGCCTGGAAGTGACCTTAGACAAGCCTGGCGCCCTCTTGTCCCGAGGGTCCCGCAGCTCACTGGTGTTTGGCTGTCTCCTGACTCCTAATCTATGCCTTTGCCTTTGAGACATAGACTGTAGACACAGCACCTTTTGCTGTCTTCTTGTTCCTTAGGAAATAGTCACTTCTGCACTGCAAAGTCTGTTTGAAATCAGTGGGCGATTATCACAACAAATGGTTTTTAAAAAGTGGTGGAAAGAAAAGATGATTATCTGTGTGGGAGCTACAGTTAGATTTTTGATAAAGAGGTTATTTTAGGTGTTTTTTGAAATAGGAAAAATATTCTGTACATTAAGGCCCAGAGCAGACATAGAAGCAAGGAACATACTGATGAATCTCAGAGGGAAGGTGGGGATGGGTGGGTGCACGGGAAGAGATCAACCAAAGAACTTATATGCATTTATGGACAACCCATGGACACAGACAATAGTGCGGTGAAGGTCTGGGGAGGGGGGAGGAATCAGTGTGGGGTGGAGGGGGTCAGCAGGGAAAAAAAGGGGGGCATCTGTAATACTTTCAACAATGAAGAAAACTTTTAAAAAGGCTCAGAGCAAAAAATAATTTAAACGTTTTATTTCTTTCTTTATCTTCAAGGTAATCAGAGGAAGCAAATGGAAACTAAAGCTTTACCCAAATATAAATAAAAATAATCTCTCTGAGACTGAAACTGAATTGAAATGGGCATTTCTGATCACCAAGATGGCTCTTAAGGGAAAGGAAAAAAATGTTCCCCATCCCATCCTCTAAAATAAATGTTAGCAAGCTTCGGGTTACTCACTTGAGAATTTTTTCTTAATGACATTTAAAGGCAAGTCAGGGATTAGACTTTCTACTCGTGTACTTTAATGTATGGGTGCTGGGCATGCAGCTGTTTCATCAAAAATAAGGGAACGCACAGTTTGCTTGTGAGCAAAAGACTCTGGTTTTCTCAAATTGAGGTGGAAGGCAGAGACTTACAGGGCAGAGGCAGAGCTGACTCCCTGGAAACCCCTGCACGCCTTCTAAAAATGACAGGTCCCTAGTATGAATGTGAGGTTGTTTGTGGTCTGGAAAAGAGATCCACAGTGTTCCCCAAAGGAACAGAATTAAAATTGTCGGTAGATCATACAAATTAAGGGCAGGAGTTATCACTCTGAGTCATGTGCACTGTCCTATTTCTTTAAGTTACATCCGGACTGCAGGACCTGGGCAACAGTGCAAATGGAGGCCCACATGCCCGAAATCTCAACATTTATGAGTAATACATTAAGCTAACAAGCCATTAAGCAAAGTATGTCCTACCTTCCTACCTTGGGAAATCTATCTTGTTATCTGTTGCCTGGGGTAAGGGTGCTCCTGAGAAGGAGTGTGTTGCCTTTCAAGACAGAATCCAGACCATAAGCACTGGGACGGACCTACAGCTAAAATAGCCCACTATGACTTTCCTGAGATAATTCTGATTTAAGATGTGCTGTTCTGTTGTCTGACCATGGACTGGGCTATTGTGTTATTAGACTGTGGACCCGGTGACAAGTCAGGGTTTTTAGTTTGGTCACCACACACACACGTGTATGAAGGTCTAGTGGTTCTTAAAGGTGACAGCATTTTAATTTTTTGTCAGAAAAAGTCTTTATTGTATGGGACTCTCATGCACATTGCAGGAATTTTAGCATTCCTGACTCTTCCCCATTAAATAGCGCCAGAAGCCCCCAGTCATTGACAAATAAAAATGTCCCACATTGTCTTTAGATGCCCCTTGGAGAAGGTGGTGCTGTCTTTCTGATTCATAACGTCTGGTAGATTGTATCTTCAATATTTCCCATCAACTGCAATGGTTAACATTTACTGAACACTTCCTAGATACGGAATTCTCTCTTGGGCTCTGGGTTGAATAGAGGCTAAATCTAATGATGTTGTATTATCAGTGGTATCACTAGGATAGGGGGGGAGAAGGCCTGAAATTTATTTCTTCAATGTGTTTGTCTTAAATCTGAGTTGTTACAATGCCACGGGGCCCCATAAACCGAACTTCTAAGAGTACTGGTATTTTCCTCTTCTTGTATTTGGTCTATAAAGAATATACTTGTGGTTTTTCATTACAACCATGGCGTTAGTGTTTTTGTAGGAAGAAATAGGCACTCAATTCACTTCAAACAATAGCTTTATTATGAGAAACTTAGTATAAGTAAGATTGGACCATCAGTCCTACGGCCAGGCCCCATGGGAACCCAGGAATAGCTGCCCAATCAGGCCTCAGAGGGAAAGCAGGATTTGAACTTGGAGGTTGTCTGGGGTCCTGTGCAGTTCTAGAGGCTGGGTCACCTGGATGTCCCCTTAGCAGCTGCAGTTGTCAATCCCTGCTGAAGTGCTTTTATAGGGACTCTGCCATTATAGGGACTCAGCTTTCTGACTCCGTCATTTACTCGCCAACCAATTCCACCACCACCTTCATCTCTAATATTTATCATTAGTTTCCACTTACTCAAGGCTTTTTTTGTTCCTTCTTCTTGTTCTCCTCTTCCTTCTCCTCCTCTTCCTTCTTCAATGGCTTCTGCCCTCTAATATCTCCTGCTTCCTCTATGGCTTATACTTCCTCATGCCTTCTATCAACATGACCTGTGCTATTTCATGGACTTTGCTACCACCTTTCTACATGTCTTCCTGCTTCTGCACCACTTCCCTTGCCTTAAGTTCAAACTCCTAAGAAAAATAGTCCTATTGGTCCAGACAGTCACTCTTATTTGGTAGGGACAGATCTCCCCGTGGCTACTGTCTTGTTCTGTAAGTGTGGTGTGAACCTAAGGTTAGCGGACAACCCTCCAGTATAACAGGGTGACGTGGTATAGAAAGAGAAGGTGATTTGCAACTTGGGTGGAAGAAATCCTTAGGGACAAAGCATGGGATGATAGAAAGTTTCTATTTATAGAACACTGAAACCCAGGTTTAATTTGTTCTATTTTTTTTTTTTTAGTTAAAAATGAGAAAATCCTCTTTTTCTCCTTTAAAGTCACTATGTATAATTTGATGATCGAAGACCTGGAGCAGTTGATTTAAGTGTCTGAGCTTCATCACCTGCACAGTGACTGCACCGCACAGAGCACCAGATGTGATTCTCAGGAGGTGACAGCTGTGACAGGGCTTTGTGTGTGCTCATGAGGCAAATGATTCCCACCAGTTTCCACTTTAAAAATGGGCATAGGAATAACACACATGATTCAGTAATATGTTCAGAGTCCTTTAGAACCTCCTCCCCCTTCATTTACTTGCTGTCTCCTGTGCTTCAGTTGGGCAATTTTACCCACGTAGCCCATGTGCCTTCTGGAGTGAAAAATCATGTGGTGCTTCTGGAAAGTGCAGTTCAGTAGGAGGGTCTTCTGGACGCTGTCTGAGGGGCTTTTCTAGGACGTTTCGCTTTTTTTTCCAACCCTGGGCTAGGCCTGAACACAGCCTCCTGGAGTCGTTTCTGGAGGACCTTGGTCATCCCACACCTGCAGTGCAGTGGCCTGGGCTGACCCAGGAGGGAAGCAAACCCTAAGCACAGAAGGACACCCTGCTCTCCTGACAGATGCTCCTCTGAAAAACAGACAAGGCGAGAAGGAATCACTGCCAAAGGCTTTTTAGCACCAGTTCTGTTGCAAAACCCAGTCTCATGTTTGTGATTGATAACCCTCCTGGTGTGAGGGACTCAGACTTCGCGCCTGGAGGGGAAAGAGATTCCTTAGCCTGAGGTGTTACTGTGCACAGAGATGTGGGGAAGAGGAAGGGAACGGAAGAGCAGAGCTGATGGAGGCCAGAGCTGTGCGCCAATGTTGCTTTAGCTGCTATGGTTTTCAGTGTCCTCTTCCAACTGATAATTCTCACTTATTTGGCCATAAATTCTTTGACACTCCTCCTGGTGAGTGGGAGGGACTATTTGCTTTCTTCCTGAATCTAGGATGGCCTATTGAGCAAGAGTGATATGTACCCATCCCAGGGCTGCTTCTACTGTGGCTTCTTGGGGCCCTTGTCTATCATGTAAGAAATATACTAATCTGCTGGAGCAACCACCGGAGAGGCCCTGAGACTGCATGGAAGTGGAGAGGAGACCCACAGTGCCAGCCTTTGACTTGTCTTGGACCCCCTAACCTAGGCCAGCTACAGATTGAATAGCACTGAGTGGCCCCAGTTGGCACCATGTGGAGGAGAAGACTTGTCCACCAAGCCCTCCCCAAATTCCTGACCTATAGAAGCATGAGGTATATAAAAACGGTTGCTCTTTTTTTAAAAAAATATTTTTTTATTGATTTCAGAGAGGAAGGGAGAGGGAAGAAAGAAACATCAATGATGAGAGAGGATCATTGATTGGCTACCTCCTACATGCCCCCTACTGGGGATTGCGTTCACAACCCGTGCATGCTCCCTTGATCAGAATAGAACCCTTCAGTCCTCAGGCTGATGCTCTCTCCAGCCGTGGGTAAACTACGGCCTGCGGGCCGGATCCGGCCCGTTTGAAATGAATAAAACTAAAAAAAAAAAGACCGTACCCTTTAATGTAATGATGTTTACTTTGAATTTATATTAGTTCACATAAACACTCCATCCATGCTTTTGTTCTGGCCCTCCAGTCCAGTTTAAGAAACCATTGTGGCCCCCGAGTCAAAAAGTTTGCCCACCCCTGCATCCACTGAGCCAAGCCAGCTAGGGCTGGTTGCTCTTTTAAGCTACTTAATTTTGAGGTAGTTTTTTAACTGTAAAAATAGCCAAAATATTTACAGTAGTGGGAAAGGAAGTTGGGGTGAGCATGGACCTGAGGGAAGAGGGTAAAAAAGTCAGATGGTAGTGGATGAGTCATAAAAGGACTAACCCAAATGGAGGGTACCATGATGTAGGGTCAATGCCTAAAAGTTCAATTAACTATGCTTCTGCTGGGGCTTCGAAAACTCAAGATCCATTTAGGCAGTGACAGTGTCAAGGGTGGGAGGGCAGGAGATTCTGAAAGGGGTCAAACCCAGAGTCAGGTAAGGGTGGGGCATTGGGGTTCCTTGCCTTCTGGTTGGTTTGTGCAAGGCCCAGCCTCAGAGGAAGAGATGTTAAGTGGTGATGCTGGTAGGGGGGTTAGCACCTGAGGTGAACAGCCTGGATGTCAGGAACACAATCCATCCCAGAAGGGACCTAGAGGAAAAATGGTGAGACAAACTCAACCATGTGACTGAAATTGGGCAAGGCTGTGCAGACTGTGGCTCAGTGGCCTGGAGGGGGTGGAGGGGTGGGAGCCTCGGATCCTCCCATGTCCTGGTGAGTTGCAGGCCTGGGAAATTCTGAAGTAAACCTGAGAAGAAAGGAAATGGGTTTGGAGTAGTGACTGCTCATCCGTTGTGTATGAATAGACATATAGAGGGTGTTTCATACACATTACTCAATTGAATTGTTTGGAATAAAAATAATACCAATTTTTAAACCTTCCAATTTCTATCACTTTTGAAAGTCAGGAAAATTGATGGTGTTAGTTTCTAGTTTTGAACCCGGGAGCCCTAAGGAATAAAGAGAAAATGAGCCTTCTCTGATGGGGGACTTTCCTGTGCCCTGGAGGTTTTGTCTCTGAGACAAGATGAGTCAGCCATGTTAGGAGGCAAAAAGTTTCTTGACCTCCTCTTCCACTTAGGGACAAACAAAGCTAAAACTTGAAATTTAATGACAAAATAAGTTTTTTTTTCAATTTTTTAAATAAATGAGTGTTTAGAATTGTTGCCAGAGATTTAAAGTCATTGTGGAAGCTGTTTTCTGGGAGCATGGACCTTGTTTTCTTCTTCTTTTCCTAAGGCCATGTAGAGTACAAACTTGACTAGAAATCATTTTTCATATTACCATAGAATGAGAGCAAAAAGTGGTATCCTAGCAACAGGAAGTGAGACAATGGGTGAGTGGATGCAAACTGTGGATAGACATTCCACCTGAGGCTTGCTAAAGGCTGTAGATAACGTGACCAGCTCACAGACATGGCTGATCAGTCATTCAATTATGTTCTTGAATAAAAGATCCCAGGGGAGCCCTAACCGGTTTGGCTCAGTGGATAGAGCATTGGCCTGCAGACTGAAGGGTCCCGGGTTCGATTCCAGTCAAGGGCATGTACCTTGGTTGCGGGCACATTCCCAGTGGGGAGTATGAAGGAGGCAGCTGATTGATGGTTCTCTCTCATCGATGTTTCTAACTCTCTATCCCTCTCCCTTCCTCTCTGTAAAAATTCAATAAAATATATTTTAAAAAAAAAGATCTAGGGGGGAGAAAACTTTCACTTAATTTGGCTATGTTTTATGGCTTTATGCTCAGTGAAGATTAAAGAGTTTTTTAATGAGCTATTGTGAAAACTGGCTATTTAAATTTTCCATAGGACTTGAGGGAATAAGCCTGAATTTAATTCTTCTGCACATTCTTAGCTCTATAGATTCTGTCAAAAGAACCACATTGCTAAGCAAAATACAGTAAGCTTTGCCAAACAATAAATCAAACAGTAATCTTTGTGGGATAGCTAGGGACCTCAGCTATATAGACTTTCAAGTTTTAAAACACAAATCCAGCATTTACCTGATTTATTTAACTCCACTGTACAAATTCTTAGAAATGGTAAGTATGCTTATAATCCTCCGGAATTTGTGGGATAGCTTAATAACAACTGCCACTCACTAGCTATTGAGTTTTTGCCAACCCAATCAGAGTTACTTTTACAAAAGCTTTATTGAGACATAATTCATATACCATAAGATTTGCCCTTTTAAAGCATACATTTCAGTGGTATTTAGTATATGCAGAGTTGTGCAACCTTCAACACTATCTAATGTCAGAACATTTTAACCTAGAGGTTAAAGAAACCCCATACCCATTAGCAGTCATTCCTCATTCTCCCTCCAGCCTGCTCCCTGCAGTCCTAATCTTTCATTTTTATGGATTTGCCTATTCTGGACATTTCACATGAATTATGAATAGAATCATGCAATATGTGGTCTTTGTGTTTGGCTTCTTTCATTTAGTATAATATTTTCAGGGTTCATCCATACAGCAGATATTAATATTTTATTTCTTTTTATTGCCGAATAACTTTTTATTGTATGGGATATGCCACATTTTGGTTTTTTATTCATCAGTTGATGGACACTTGGGTTGTTTCCATCTTTTGCTACTGTGAATAGCGCTTCTGAACTTTAGTGGACAAGTTTTTGTTTGAACACCTGTTTTCAGTTATATTGGGTACATAACCAGGTATGGAATTTCTAGGTCATATGATAATTCTATGTTTAACATTTGAGGAGATGCCAAACTATTTTCCAAAACAGCTGCACCTTTTTACATTCTCAGAGCAATGTATGAAGGTTCATTCTCTACATTCTCATAAACACTTGTTATTACCTGTCTTTTTAAGTATAGCCATCCTAGTGGATGTGAAGTGATGTCATATTGCAGTTTTGATTTGCATTTATGTAATGACTAGAGGCCCGGTGCACAAAATTCATGCATGGGGGTGGGAGGGAAAAGGCTCAGCCTGGCCTGCACCTTCTTACAATCCAGGACCCCTCAGGGGATGTCCGACTGCCAGTTTAAGCCTGATCCCACCCAGCGGGATCAGGCATAAACTGGCAGTCAGACATCCCTCTCACAATCTGAGACCGCTGGCTCCTAACTGCTTGCCTGCCTGCCTGGTCACCCCTAACTATTTTCCTGCCTTCCTGATCACACCTAACCACTCTGCCTGCCTTCCTGGTCGCCCCTAACCACTCGCCTGCCTGCCTGATCGCCCCTAACCACTCTGCCTACCTGCCTGATTGCCTCTAACTGCTCGCCTGCCTGCCTGATGCCTCTAACTGCTCCCCTGCTGGCCTGATCACCCCTAACTGCTCTCCCCTGCCAGCCTGATCACCCCTAACCACCTCTGTCTCGGCCCCCACCACCATGGCTTTGTCCAGAAGGATATCCGGTCTATCCAGTCTAATTAGCATATTACCCTTTTATTAGTATAGACTAGAGGCCCGGTGCACAAAAATTTGTGCACTTGGGGGGAAGGGGGGGTCCCTCAGCCTGGCCTGTGCCCTCTCGCAGTCTGGGACCCCTCAGGAGATAACGCCCTGCTGGCTTAGGCCTGCTCCCGGGTGGCAGAGGGCAGGCCCAATCCCTAGGTGCAGCCCCTGGTCGGGCTCAGAGCAGGGCTGATTGGGGAGTTGGGGCACCGCCCCGTCATGAACAGAGCAGGGCAGATTGGGAGGTTGTGATGCCACCCTCAGTCACGCTCAGGGTAGGGCCGATTGGGGGGTTGGGGCACCGCACCCTGTCACACACAGAGCCGCAGGGCGATCAGGGGGGTTGGGCGCTGCCCCCGTCACGCTGATCCCAGTGCTGGGAGGCCTCGCGACTCCACTGATCCTGGTGCTGGGAGGCATATTACCCTTTTACTATATAGGATAGAGGCCTGGTGCATGGGTGGGGCTGGCTGGTTTGCCCTGAAGGGTGTCCTGGATCAGGGTGGGGGTCCCCACTGGGGTGCCTGGCCAGTCTGGGTGAGGGGCTGAGGGCTGAAGCTCCCAACTGCTCCTTTTTTTCTTTTTTTAATTTTATTCTGGGCCACCTTTAGCTCTGAGGCTCCAGCTCTGAGGCCTCCGCTGCTGAAAGCAGGTATCTGGTTTGTTTCGGTTCTATAATCGAAACAATGTATAACTCCAGCTCTGAGATTCTGGCTCGCTGAAAGCAGGTTTCTGGGGTTTTGTTTAGCTTCTATATTTGTTACAATGTTTCAAACTGCAGGCTCAGAGGCCAGCAAGGCAGGCGGGGAACGTTGGTTTCCTCCGTCACTGAAGCAAGCAAGCCTCATGTTAGCTTGAAGCTGCCGGCTGCCATCTTGGCTGGCAGTTAATTTGCATATCTCCCTGATTAGCCAATGGGAAGGGTAGCGGTCATATGCTAATTACCATGTTTCTCTTTTATTAGATAGGATGGTGCTACTTTCAAAGTGTACAATATAGGTGGATACCCCTGGCAGAGTAATTATTTGCCAGATCATCAAGCAGATAGTTTTTAAACATGTGTTTTACAACTTGCCCTCTGATATTTGAAGGAGGGATTGAGTGTTTGATGGAAGAAAGAAAGGTGAAGATGGAGGATTCAGAAATAGTACTTGGCTGAGCCTCTATTTTCTGAAGCAATTCTGCTGTGGCCCTGAGCTTGCAAATTTCATTCAGCGAAATAAAATTTCTATAGTTAACCAGAGCCACCTTGTTTAAAAGGCAGTCAGGAACACATCCCATCTCTGCCCAGATCCTTCCTTCCTTAGATAACTGCTGCACATGATTCAAGACTCAACTCTAGCTTACCCAAACACTTGTGCACCTTCCAATGAACTCTATGAATACTGTAGCATTTACCTTCTCTTTTCAAGAGTCATTTATGTGTCTGTTCTCTTACACTGTGAACTCCTCAGGTCCGGAATGAGTCTTTTTAAAAATATATATATTTTATTGATTTTTTACAGAGAGGAAGGGAGAGGGATAGAGAGCTAGAAACATTGATGAGAGAGAAACATCGATCAGCTGCCTCCTGCACACTCCCTACTGGAGATGTGCCCACAACCAAGGCACATGCCCTTGACTAGAATCAAACCTGGGACCCTTGAGTCCGCAGGCTGATGCTCTATCCACTGAGCCAAACCAGTTAGGGCTGGAATGAGTCTTAATTACCATTGTATCCCCTGAACCTGGAGCAGTGTGTCTGACACATAAGTGATGATCAATTAAAGTTGGTTGAACTAAATTGAACTGAACACTCATTACATTACTGAAAACTTAGAACATTATAATGGATCAAAATAGTTATTTCTAACTGAATCACCATCTTTTGTTCACAAGTCTCTCTAGCATGACTCATTATTTTTAAATACAAATGATGACAGTATATAAATTCACATGCTTTCTAGACTGAACTAATCTCTAGCTTCAGGGTCTATGGCCAAACTTTTTATTGGGGTGCTAGCTTATTTTGCTTATGCCTTTCAAAAAATGACAAAGGAAGAACATCTGGTAAGAGTTCTAGTTCTTTGAAGTTTTCATTTAGCGTCCTGATGCAGAAAATTACTAAATGCTACTCTGGGATTTTGAAGGTATAAATACAGCTCACAAAGAGCCCTGTGAATTTCATTGGAATAGTTACTTGTTTTAGGAGAATATGGTTCATTAACTGAAGTAATAGGTCAAAGAGAGATGGATATGCAAGCATTTTCATAGAAAAGCTCTGCCTTTGTTTTGGATATTAACCTCTTACCAAATATGTCATTTGCAAATATCTTCTTCTGTTCAGTAGATTGTCTCTTCATTTTGTTGATGTTTTCCTTCACTGGACAGCAGCATTTTTATTTGATGTAGTCCCATTTGTTTATTTTTGTTTCTGTTGCCCTTGCCTAAGGAGACAGAGCCAAATATATATATTACTAAAAACCCACGTTAAAGAGTTTACTGCCTATGTTTTCGTTTAAGAATTTTATGATTTCAGGTCTTACATTTAAATCTTTAATCCATTTTAAGTTTATTTTTGTATGTGGTATAAAAAAGTGGTCCAGATTTTTTTTTACATGTATCTGTCCAGTTTTACCAACACCACTTATTGAAGAGACTGCTATTTTCCTGGCTTCTCTGTCATAGATTAATTGACCATCTAAGTAAGGATTTATTTCTGGCTCTCTATTCAGTCCCATTGATCTATGTGTCTGTTTTGTGCCAGTACCATACTGTTTGGACTATTAGCAACAGCTCTGAATTTGTGCAAATGATGCATGGATTAGATATGGGTATAAAACATTGGTGCAATGGGGTGAGGGGAAAAGGGGGAATCTTGAGATATCTATGAAACTAAGATACTATTTCTCAAATAGTTTTGACTTGAATCCAAGCAAGAAAATAATTTTACATCATGATCCAGTATGTATAAATAGGTATATCGATTATGTATAATTAAAATTAAACACTTTCCCTCGTTATGTGTGTTCTTTTTTCTTCTGTTTTACTTTTAAAACTAACCCACTAAATTGGTTTTACTTCCAACTAATGAGTCAAGGTTCACAATTATTTCCCCAACATTTTATTATGAAAAATCTCAAATATATAGAAAAGTTTAAAGACTGGTATATTGTATTTTACAATGTTGTTGTATAATTGTATTTCAAATATTCCTATACCCACCATTTACTTTCAACAATTCAAATTTAGTTTCAGACACTTAATTGCTTCATGTACATATTATCAACGAGAACTCAAAAATTTTATATATATCTTTTTCTTTTTAAATATATTTTTATTGATTTCAAATAGGAAGGGAGAGGGAGAGAGAGATAGAAACATCAATGATGAGAGAGAATCATTGATCAGCTGCTTCCTGCATGCCCCCTATTGGGATCTAGCCAGCAACCTGGGCACGTACTCTGACCAGGAACAGAGACCTCCTGATTCATAGATCGATGCTCAACCACTGAGCAACACTGGCCTGGTTATTTACATCTTTCTAAGATTAAACTTACATAGAGGGAAGTGCACAAATTTAAGTGTATATTAGTTTTCTAGTGTTATTTAACAAGTTACAATAAGCTATGTGGCTTAAAACAACAGAAATTTATTTTCTCTTGGCCTGATATCAAGACCTGTAATTTTCTTTTGGCAGCCTCATCGGGCACCTCCAGTCAGCTCATGCTGGGCTTCTCTTGATTCCATCTTGCTGCAAAGAGGGAGACTGTCATTTAGAGAGTTTACGGTTGAAATGGTCAGTAGTGAAGTATTCTCTAGAATCAACACTCTCTTTTCTTGCCAGTAAAATGACATCTCTGAAACTTTGTTCTATTTCTTGACACTCCATTTATAAAGAAAAGACTCGTCTCAAAGTTCTTGAAATAGAGTCTCTAAGCTGTAATAGACTCTGTTTTCCAGCCACACTCATAAAGCGGAACCCATGATGGCGTGAACAGGCCCAGTGGTGGCTGTGTGTCCAATTCTCATCATTCTTTCTCTCTCTCACTCTCACTCTGTCTCTCTCCACCCCCTCTGAAAATAAACAGTACAGGGCCAAATGCTGCAGAAAGAGATAAGAGCAGAGGATGAGGACAATAACAATCAGAATAAAAATTCGGTGAGTTACAGATTCAAGAACCCATGTTATATAGTAGACAGGGAAGTGTCCAGAGCTGAGGGTAGAAATCATGTTTGAAGCTCTTGGTGATCAAAAATTTAGTAAGTGTTTGATACCAAGTTGTTAAGACTTTGTGATTCTCAGCAGTTAGGCTATGGAAAGGAGTTTGGAAGTTTGGAGTTTAGACAAAGCATTAAGAGAAGGTAGTCAGCCAGGCCGGTGTGGCTCAATGTTTGAGCATAGACCTATGAACCAGGAGGTCATGGTTCGATTCCTGGTCAGGGCACATGCCCAGGTTGTAGGTTCAATCCCCAATGTGGGGTGTGCAGGAGGCAGTCAATCAATTATTCTCTCTCACCATTGATGTTTCTATCACTCTCCTTCTCTCCTTTCCTCTCTGAATTGAATAAAAATATATTTTTTTAAAAAGAGAGAGAAGGTAGGTCAGAGGAGTTTAAGTTTGTGGGATCAATAATCCAGAAAGTTAGTGATGAAGACAAAAGAACAAGTGGCCATGGGCTAGGAGTAGGCCTGACCCAGAGGTGCTGAATGGCTTATCTTCTGACCTGAATGAAGCATACTGTCTGCTGGGCACAGAAGCACATGTCTGCAGGCGTGCTCATGGAGGCATGGTGTAGCATAGAAAACATGGTGGACAAGAAGCACGGGACTTAGGCTTCCATTCTGCCCCACACCATCTGATGACCCGAGGCAAGTGATTTAACCTCTCTGAGCCTGTTTCTTCATTTGAAAAACTTTGATGAAAATGCTTGTCTTCTGTGAGGATGAAATAAGACCATGTGTATATAATCACTTTGAAACTTTAGAATGCTCAGTACATGTAAGGTATTCCTGTCATTATTACTGGAGGGTACTTCAGCTCTCGGCTTAATATAATGTTCCCCACCTACAATGAGAAACTGTCCATATGCCCCTCAATTACTTTTTTCTCTCAGCAATATGAGACTCTTTTAGATTTCTACATGCAAGATAATGCTGAAGGACTATTGTTTTGTATGTTTGTCAGGGCTTTAGGCTTCAAATGACAGAAACCTGAATCCAAACTGCTTTAGGTTAAAAAGGAAGTTGTTGACTCAGAACGTAGCGGGAGAGGGAGTACAGAATTGTAGCTAGATTCAGACATGGCCCAATGTAAGAGCTCCAATGGTATTGTAATTTCTCTCTGTCTCTCTCCCCTCTCAGCTGTTTCCTTCTTTGTGGCCTCGCTGGCTCTCATACTGCTGCCTCATCATATTGTTTGAGCCTAACAACCTCAGCAGAAGGAGAATTTCCTCTCCAATCTCCCCTGCCTTAATCCAAGAAGAGCCTGGAATGCCCACCAGCACTGCCCTCTCTCCAAGTTAGGGGTGACACGCCCACTTCTGAGTGTATTTGTCATAAAACCAATTCAGCTGAATTGTAAAATTTTCCAAAGTAAATATTTTCATCATATCTCTTTCCACTCTGACTTCCCCCCCATCACACATCCCTGGTGTCCAGCAGTGTTGAGTGACCATCAGCATTAGTCTAGGACAGGGGGTTGAGTATACATTTGGTTTGGCTTTTGTGGGAAATATTTGCGTGCTTTGCAATGGTTTCATGTATAGTTAAAATATTTATAGCCATTCTGGTGTAGGAACACCCTGAAAGGACTTTGGCCCAACTTACCTGACATCTTGACATGAAGATGGGATGTCAGAGATCATACTGTGAACAAATGCATCCAGTTGGCACCTGGGATTAGGGGTTGGATAGTAGAGGAAAATCATGGTTTGGAATGTATAGAGCCAGAAGCTAGTCTGCGGAAAGTCTTCCAAGTACCAGATGTATAAAATTATAAGTGAAGGAATAATCCACTTTCATTAATACTTAGTCAAACCAGAAGTTCTCTCCTATCAAAAATATACTTGATAATACAGTATATACAATTATAAATGCACGATATATTTTTCCTTCTTTTGATGGAAATCACTTGAAATTGAAGTTACTAAAACTCATGGGTTGATAGCCTATGCTTGTGGAATTTTTAGAATTTGTAATTAAAAAAGAATTCTCTTCTCTTCAGTTAGCACTTCCTATATGCCAACTGTGTCTCTGGTCACTGGGGATAGACAAGTGAGCACAGCAAACTCTCAGGGAGATTTGCATAGGAAATTGTCAGATCACCCAGAGGACCCGCGACAGACTTCTCTGTGGACTCATGGGCGAAACTACATAGTTACCACTTCATGATGGACGTGGATTGGTTAAAAACAACTACAAGTAACCCAGAACCCAGCATAGTAAGACAGACAAAAACATGTGAATCTCTAGAACAAAATAAAACAACAAAAGCAAGACTGCAATAACAGCAGAGATGAATTTTCTGTGATTATTTGAAATGGTCATATCTAGTTCTTGGAAGTTTATTTGGCTCTCTAATGAAGCCCATCTATTAATGTCCAGGAAATGCATAAACTGTGAAATGCTGCTTTTCTGCACACGGGAGGGTATTCAATGGGGGTGAATCAGGAATTAGCATAAAATCCAGGCACTGTTATGCTGGGGAAACATTAGCCTAGAATTTGTCTTTCAGCTCAAAAGGCACAAGTTTATAAAACTCTCCCTACCACCACATATAGCAGTACAGAACACAGAGTAAATACTCAAAAAGACAGGGCAGAGATGCCATTTAAATAGAGACAAGCCATCTATCTCTTAGGCAATAAGCAAACTTCAGCTGGCATTTTTCAGAATATATTAAAGAAGAATAAATCTTCTTAAATTCTAAAATGTAATGAGGACTTATAGCTTAAAATTTAAAAATTATTGCTGTCAAGAGATATGTGACTTCTCTAAAACAGTATTAAAATTTCTTCTATAAGGAAGAAACCATTTCAAATGAAAAAGGTGAGTGCAGTAAATGCCTTTAGAAAGGGAGAAAAACTGTGGAATAACAACAAATGACAAAAGCACACCTTTCCCTTGGCCATCGATGGCTCAGAGTTTCAGCAATTCCTAGTTGAGAAAGATTGAAGGATTGAAAGTTATTACCAGAACTAAGTTATTTATTATTTGTTTTATGTATATGGACACATACACACAGATAGATATGGAATATGAATATGAACATTGATATCTATATCTATATATCTATATCTATATATCTATATCTATATCTAAGCCTAAGCAACCATTATGACCAGATGACCAGATGACCAGCCAGTAGCTATGATGCACACTGACCACCAGGGGCAGACGCTCAATGCAGGAGCTGCCCCCTGGTGGTCAGTGCGCTCCCACAGCCAACCTCTCTTGGGCGGCCAACCTCCTGCAATCCCTCTCCCCAGCCGCCCTGATTGGGACTGGGCAAGACGGCCCCTATTGGCCCAATTAATGGACAGGCCAAGGGACCCCCCACCTGTGCACGAATTTGTGTACTGGGCCTCTAGTAGATATATAAATACACTCAGGCATTAAGTTATCTGAATAACAAGTATATTTATTTTGCACTCCATTAAATTATTTTAGTTAATTTTATTTAACATCTTTGTTGAAGATCTAGGTCCAATAGCCCTACTGATGAACTGAAAAGACCTTGAAATCAGACCTTCAAAGTCATTCTCCTTTATTTCACTCCATCTCTGTTCCTTTCAGTTCAGGTTGGCATTGTTACTGTTGATATAAAAGTTCTAAAAATTGTTGACCTTTCATACAATTCATGGGGATTCAAGCCATCAGACAAGAGGGTCTTCCACAGGTCTTTCCTGGATAACTGTAGTATTTCTATTCCCAGCCTCTACTGGGATGGTTAAATCCATGAGTCACATGCCTAATCTTTTTAGCAAATGGCTGTTCAGCCAGCTGTTGCCTCTGTTTCTAGTGTGGGCTACCTGAATAGGCCAAGTATTTTCCAGATCATCAAGGTCTGGTTTCTTTTTGCTTAGTAGTTCATTCTTCAATATATTTCTGTCTTGCATTTTAGAAGCAACAAGAGGAAAGCAGGCCACATCTTCAATACTTTGCTTGGAAATTTCTTCAGCTAAATATCCAGCTTCATTGCTTACAAAGTCTATTTTCTGTCCAACAGAATACAATTTGTCCAAGTCCTCTGTCACTATGTAACAAGGATCACCTTTCCTCCAGTCTCCAGTAAGATGTTCCTCATTTCTGCCTGAGGCCTTTGTTGTGGACTAAATATTTGTGTCCCCCTCAACATTCATATGTTGAAGCCTTAACCCTGAGTGTGATGGCATTTGGAGGTAGAATTTTGGGAAGTGATTAGGTTTCATGAAGTAATGAGGATGGGGCCTGCATGATGGGATCAGTGTCCTTTTAGGAGAGGAAGAGAGGCTAGAACTCTTTTTCCATCATGTGAGGACAGAGGGAAGGTGGCCATCTACAAGCCAGAAGGAGGGCTCTCACCAAGAATCCAATCTGCTGGCACCTTAATCTTGAACTCCTCAGGCTTCAAAACTGTGAGAGATAAATGTCTGTTGTGTAGGTCACCCAGTCTATGATAGCAGCCTGAGCTGACTAAGACAACCTCACAAAAAGCACTTTTCTTTTTTTTTTATTGATTTCAGAGAGGAAGAGAGAGGGAGAGAGCAATAGAAACATCAACGATGAGAGAGAATCATTGATTGGCTGCCTCCTGCACACCCTACCCTGGGAATTGAACCTACAACCTGGGAGTGTGCCCTGATTAGGATTCGAACTGTGACTTCCTGGTTAGGTTAATGCTCAACCTCTGAGCCATGCCAGCTGAGCCAAAAAGCACATTTATAGCAACATTCAGTTCATGAAAATATAGATATTCTCTGAGATAATAAAAGCATTCTCTATTTCTCTATAAAAGCATTTTCATTCTGAGTCTTCACCAGAATCTCCTTGAACATCCATATTTCTCCCAACAGTCTCTTCAGGTCAATCTATGCTTTTTCTATTATGCACCCCAAAATTCCTCCATTACCCAGTTCCAAAGCCATTTCCACATTTTTAGATCTGTTACAGCAGCACCTCCTTTCCAGGTAACAAAATATGTATGTTTCCTAAAGCTGCCATTCAAAGTACCCCAAATTGGGAGACTTAAACAACAGAAATTTATTGTCTCATAGTTATGGAGGCCAGAGTCTGATATCCAGGTGTTGGTAGGATTGGTTCTTCTGAGGGCTGTGAGAGAAGAATCCATTTCAGGCTTCTCTCCTTGGCTTGCAGAGAAATGGCTGTCTTCCTGTGTCTTTTCACATAGCGTGGTCCCTGTGCACATGTCTGTGTCCAAGTTTGCCCTTCTGATACAAATATCAGTTATATTGTATTAGGCACTCACCCCACTCCAGTATGACCTCCTCCTATCTTAATTAATCCTCTCTGCAATGACCCTATTTCCAAATAAGGTCACACTATGAGGTACCCAGGGATAGGACTTCAACATATGAATTTTGAGGGTACTTGATTTAACTCATAGTAACTCCATCCTGGTACCTGCTGATTGAGCCAGGTTTTGGCACTTGATCTATAGGTTACTGATATACAGTTGGCCATTGACCTATGACATTGCCTAGACTTGAAAGTTCATTCTTGGGTATTTGGCTTGAGGGGTCTAGAGACCATCAGGAAGTTAATAGAAAGAGCTGAAGCTGAAAGAAACACAAAGAGTCCCTGCAGTAGACGGGGTCCTTGAGCAAGCCAGTTATATGGGAGTAGTAGCTCTAAGTTTTGAAGAAGCTGAGATCTGTCAATAAGCCACACAAGGAGAAGAGCAGACAGAGAGCAGTGGTGTTCTGTGAAGGCAGAGCAGTAGAGGAAAATTGAGTGAGATCTTACTTTTTTTAAAAAAAAACAACACCTATTTTTATTACATTCAGAGAGGAAGGGAGAGGAGAGAGAGATAGAAACATCAATGATGAGAAAGAGTCATTGATCGGCTGCCTTCTGCACGCCCCCTACTGGGGATCGAGTCTGCAACCTGGGCATGTGCCCTTGACCGGAATCAAAACCAGGACCCTTCAGTCTGCAGGCTGACGCTCTGTCCACTGAGCCAAACCGGCTAGGGCACAGTGAGATCTTTCTGATGATGTCTTCAAGGATGGCTATATTATGGTTCCAGGCAACATAGGGCTAAGTCTTGTCAGGGCCTCTGCTCTTGGAGTCCTGTATTATCTCTGTCTTTGTCTGCCTTCCTAAACACACACACACACACACACACACACACACACACACACACGCACACTTCCCTGAGCCAGTCCAAGTCTAAGGGCCCAATTAAACTAATACCTAGTTAATTCATGGCACAAAGTTGATCCACCTCCTCCATCCCCCTCCATTAGCTGAAAGTTGGGGTAAGATTCTGAGATATAAAGATACCAGGCTAAGTAAGCAATGGGCCTTCCAGTATTATTGGTACTTAAACCTCTTTCACTCCTATATGGGTTTTAATGAGTTAAGACACCATTGGAATATAACTTCTTTTAGTAACTGGTCCTTCAGACTGTAAAACCTTGGTATAAGCATTAGGTACCATCACACATAAATAATCCTCATTTTTCTGTTTATGAGCTGAGAAGAGGTCATCATAGAGCAATAGCTTTCCTTCTCTTTAGTCTGCAATTGCAAAGGTGGGAGAGGGAACAAATGAGAGAAAGGAGATGTCTGAGTGTTGCTAAGCAACCTTTGTTGGCAAGAAATATAAAAGCAAGACTCAAAGAGCTTCTAATTGGGCAAATATCTTAGAGAATATTTATAACTCCTGAGATACTTGTTTTCAGACCATTTGTTTTTTTTGTTTTTTTTTTATTGAAGCACTTAATCACTTATTTTAGAGCGAGTTGTCAAATTGCATAAATTTTATCACTTAAAGCTAATTTTGGAGGGTCACTGATTGAGTTCCAAGTGTTTCAGAAGAGACCTTAAAATTTTCTTTCATTTAAATTAGCTTCAGAGGGTATATGGCTTACACATGAGCACCATGGCTCTCCATAGTCAAGGAAAGTATATCCCTGGAGCTACAGCACTGGAAATGGAAGGATAGCACCTAACTTACTACTGAAATAATTATGATATCTCATAGGGTGACCAACTCATCCTGATTTTCCCAGAACTTTCCCAAGTTTGGTACTAAAAGTCCTGCATCCCAGGAAGCTCTTAAGTCCTGGGAACACCTGGATGGTTGGTCAATCTATCTCTGATTTTATTATTATACCTGAAATGGTTGGATTGGATTCAGGGTGGACCCTAAAACTAGTGTGGTCTTGGAAACACAGCTGAAATTCATATTGGGTGTTCCCCTGGGCATCTGGCTGGTTTGGACTTGATGGGGCTCTAAATCATCTTGGTGGTGTCCCATGGGAGAGTAGAGCCCATTGGAACTCCTTGGTAGTGAGAGTGAAACCTACCTATTTCTCCTTCCTTTCAGCTTCCTTAATCTGTGTTTTTGGCCCGTATTCTGTCTCTGAGATTTCAACTTCTTTTATGCCCCCAGATGGTTCATACATGTAAAAGGCTCCCCTCAGTAATATCTATCATTATACAAAGCAATTTCAACTGGGATAGAAGTAGCAGAGAGTCCAGCATGGAGGAGGGGTAGTAGTAGAGCATGTGCAGTGTGGAAGAGAAAGGCACTGGAGGTTCTTCTATATTTCCCAGGGAAGGGGCATTGTTCCCTCTATGTGGGCAGTCCCATCCTTTCACATAAATTTGGAAGGATTCTTCCAAACTACCTTGGCCATCAGTGGTCAGGCACAGAACAACTATATGTTCACCTGTCCCTGAGGTTCTTGATACATAGTCCAATTGGAGATATATATAAATTGGCCTGCATCTTATTGTCTAGATCACAGAATTTTAAGATAGTAGTTGGCTATGGATCACAGCAAACTGAGTGCCATTCAGAGGCCTGTGGAAGAGGTGTCCAAGGTAGATAAATGGTTAGGAAATAAAAGGGCCAGAACAGGGGTAATTGTACCTCATGACAACAGACCTAAAGGTAATAGTGCTCATGTAGATAAGGAATTTCTCCCACTGAGAGAAAACAAATAAGAGAAGTTATGTGCAATCTAAATATGCCTGATTTAGGTGGGATATCCTGACAACCAACATATAATGATTCTATCTCATGTAAAAGGGCAATACAAGTATCACTTTGTCCAAGATTAACAAAGGATTACTCAAGGTATGGCCTGACAATTCTTGGTGTTATCTGTTTATACACTGCAGGAAAGATCTTAGCTGAATTCACCACACAGGTGTCCCTCCAGCTAATCCATGACAACTCTCACTCCTTGAATGAATGCAAGGAGGCTCTACTGTGACTGTGTGTGAGAGACAGCTGGTGGCTAAGAGGTGAATACATGAAATAAAGATGCAGACTTAGCCCTGACCAGTTTGGCTCAGTGGATAGAGCGTTGGCCTGTGGACTGAAGGGTCCCAAGTTCGATTCCAGTCAAGGGCATGTGCCTTGGTTGTGGGCACATCCCCAGTAGGGGGTGTGCAGGAGGCAGCTGATCGATGTTTCTAACTCCCTAGTCCTCTTCCTTCTTCTCTGTAAAAAAAATCAATAAAATATGTTTTTTTAAAAAGATGCAGACTTAGCATCTAGATTTACTAGCACTACAGTTAGGTTGTAAAGATGTGGGATGAAACTCAGTTGACAGCCATTAATGCACCACTCAGTCAAATCAAAAGAAGTATTTTTCAGGCTGGTACAAAGGAGGGAAAATGGTGTTTCATTTTAACCTAACAAACGCTAAGGGAGTTAGAGGTGCTTTTAAATGAGGATACAGGATTTTTGCAGTTGGAGAAAGTTAGGTAAAAGCTGAGAGAGAAACAAAATAAAGAACCCTCAGCACACTCTACTCTGGAAAAACAAGGTAGTGTTGTTTTAAGAGTGCATCCTTCACACTGAAAGAAAAGGTAGTACCGGCCATACCCAAAAGGGTTATGATCAGCGAGTCAAACAAATACACAGTATTTGAAAATTCTGAGTTCAGCTCTCTGGGTAGATGGGATAATCTTACCCATATAGAGTTGACAAGGCATGGGTGTAAGGTTAGTATGCATGGGGGAACTTGGTGGAGGGTCAGAAATAGCATTTCTATGCCATTCATCATGTCCCCAGACCCATTCACAGACACAGGAATTCACCCTGGACTTTTGAGGGTTACCACGTGCACCATCTTTCTTGCATACACACACACACACACACACACACACACGCACGCACGCACGCACACGCACACGCACACGCACACGCACACGTACACACACAGTCCCTTGACCCTTTTAAGCCATTTCGTCACCTGCTCCCCTTTCCTCAGGTCCTGCCTCTCCTCCTATCTGATCTTCATTATGACACACCAGCCAGCCTCTGCTCCATGAGCGGCTGTGAGGTAGGGACTTGCTTCTTCAGATCCTGATCCAGAAGAGTCCCTACAACAGAGTTCCTGCTAGGATATCCCGCTAGTACAAACTCTATACCTTGTGCTGACAGGGTGTCTGCTTCTCTCCGAAACTTGAAGTGCAATACAAAAGCTTTCTTTGCATCCCTTTGCCTCAGGAGCCACCAGCTCCCAGAAGAGGAAAACTTCCTACCACAAAAGCATCTGAGCTTTGTCATTGTTAGTGCATTTACCTCAGAGCAAAGGGGTGGGAGCGGCTTATTCAGTAAGCACAGGTTTAGACCAGGGAGGAAGGAAGAAGGAGAGACGGGGGAGAGAGGGAAAGAAAGGAAGGAAGAAAATGAAGGAAAAGGAAAATCAGCACCATTTTCTTCTAGGCTGTGGCCTGACTCTATGTCACACATGCTGTGTAGCAGGATGACAGGAGTTTCATAAACTCCTCTCGGGACTTTTGCTTTTGCTGTTTCCTATCCTGAGAATGCTCTTCCACCAGACTCTGACTTGCTTCCTTGCTCCCATTAGCCTCTGTTCAGAGAGGAATTTTCTGACTGCTTCTGACCCCTTTATCCTGCTTTATTCTTCATGTGCAGACTTATCACTGCCAGACACATTATGTGGTTATCTGCTTCTTGTCTGTTTTCCCCACTCTAACATGCAAGCTCTGTGTGAGCAGGGGCACATAGTTTTGTTCGGAGCTTCCCCCAGAACAGTTCCTGGCAACATAACAGAAGCTCCATAAATACTTGTTGAATGAAAATTAGGGATATAGGTTTCTGTAGAGTTTTATGAATATCTCCAGGATCCACTCTCTTGGTTTAAAGTACATAAGATGGGACTGAAGTATTGCAGCTATGATGTGTGGTCTTACGCTAAAATAAACACCAGAGCAAAGCCAGGCACCTCTCAGTCCAGAGACCATCAGATGCTTCCTGGCAGATAAATTTCCTTCCTATTATTATAATGAGCGAGGGAGAGCCCCTAATACCTGCGTTGTGAATGACTAAGGGCGATGGTCTTTCAGACACTGCGAGCCGTTGGCTGGGTAGGGGTCACTGGAGAATACCAGTTAGATGCATATAGGGCAAGGCGACTGGGAACCCTATCCTTGGGGCCCCAACCCTCATTATTCACTTCCAGCCAAGTGAACTTGTTGATTTGACTGGTTGCAACACACTTCAAGTCTCTGCAAAAATTTGAGCAGAAAAATACCTGCTCAAAAAGAGCACTGAGATCCTATTATAAAGAACAGATGACCCAAGAGTAGACAAAGGAGACTATGGATGTGGGAGAGTCAATTAATTTTAATTGACATCCCACTTGGGGTCCGGGTTCATCTATAAAACACTTGGCTTGTTCTATCTATTGTAATTCCCCCTGACTGCTGCAGAGAACTTGCATTTTATCCAAAGTAAATACTCAAGTCGATGAAATCTAAGCAGACCACGTTAGCTCTATAAAGTAGAGTTCTAATGGGTTTCTCCCACGCTGGGATTTGTCATTTTGTGGTGGAGGAGGAGGGGTTGGGAGGGGGAGCTGTATTTCTGAAATCAGCAGTATCTTGCCTAAATCGATTTTTAATGGATCCACACCTCCAGCCCAATCAGTTGTGTCAAGCTGAAAAATAAAAATTTTCCTTGGAAATAGTCTCCCTTCTCCTGATATAGAAAATCTGGCATTTTTCTAGCTTCTTGGGCCCTTTTTCTACTTTATTTGCACACTTGCACCTTTCCCCTCTCTTTAGCTTGCAGGATTTTCATGACTTTTCCTTAAACTTGATGGATACCTGGGGGAGATTTGGCAGCACTGGCATGCTCCCTCAAGAAAGTCATGTCCAAGACAAAGGGGTCACCCAAAACAAAGGCGGATAAGAACAATGACTTTTGAATGATTTCATTTTTTTGTTATTGATATTTTTTAATTTACCCTTTTACAGGGTCAGGGAGAAAGGTCATGTTTCTATGCAAACCCAGAACATCCTCTCTGTGCAAAGCCAGGTGACCACTGGACTGAACCATTCTGTCACTGTTTCTGCCAGAGCTTTGAGTCAGAACCTACTCTATGCCCAGGACTCTGTTGTACAATTGGGCAGGGGATCAAAGGAAGGGAAAAAAAGACTCAATCCTTTAGCATTCTTGAATGGTTTCTTTACAGGACTGCTCATGGATGCCCTAAAATACCTGTTCCCAACTGAATCTTGCTTCCTCCCAGCCTGCTCTCCATGCAACAAACAGTCCAAGCCCCCTTCCAAAAACAATCAGATGGGGGTGGCTTCATAATCCAGCTGTGAGCATCATCCTACCTTCCTCAGGCACACCTGTCCCCTTATTCTCAGGCGCTCCAAGCTTCATCTCTGGGGCATCAAATATGCTGTTTCCTCTGTCTCCCAGTCCTAACGCACTCCATTCCTTGCCTCTCATCACCTGGGAGATACTGCACCTTTCACTCTCCGGACCAGGTTAGGTCCTCTTCCATGTGCTTCAACACCAGAGTCTTCAACTCAGATGTGTTTGGGTGCAGGACAGGTAAGTCAAATGGGTGTAACCAGCCCTCTGTGGAGTCCTTAGGAGAGGTGGAGAGTGTGGCGAATTGGGGAGTGCATGCTTTTCTAGATGAATGACCACGTCTCAGCTCTAGACAAGGGTTGCCATTGGGGAATACAAGCCCGCTTTTGCCATCATTTCTGATTTTAAAGAAGTTAGAAATCTAAATATTTATGGGAAATGCCCTGATGTTTAACATGCTGCGTAGACCTAGATATGGTTTGTGAACCATCAGATCTGGCTTTTGTTTAGTTGTTTTAGTTGTTTACCTGCTGGGCTCTAAGTGCAATGAAGACAGGGGCAAGAGCATGTCTTGTTAATTACTCTACAGTGTTTATCATGAAATCTAGCATAGAGTGGGTGTTCAAAAAAATGCTGGTTAAATGGACAAATGGCTAAATTGAAATGTCAAACCTGGCCTATTTTGCAAGTTGCTGCCTCTCTGATCACCAAGATCTGATCACTAAGATTTGTGCAGAATGAGCTGAGATGAATTGACCCCTTCAACTACCCCTCCCCCCCCATTCTCTCTTGCTTTTATTTTCTGGAATTGATGTTGATCCAGATGTGGCAGTGGCTTATGTAAAATCATGAGTGTTTAGGGGATTTTATCTTCTCACTGATGTAGATTCTCCCAGAATCAATGGCTGAGGATAGAGGTGGGTAGTTTTCAATACAGAAGAGTGAACCTCAGAAGAGAGTGTTGGTAGACTGGAGGGGGAAATCTTGACTCCTCCCGAGCTTTCCCCTCCTAAGTCTGCACTTCAAGGCATCTCCATATGTTTGAAGACATGCCCACCCGGGTGGTAAAAATTAATGTCCTCTTGCCTGGCCAGGCTGGAGTCCAGCTGAGAGATAACCATGTAGGGAACTCCACATTGAAGATGAGAAATCTCTTGTAAACCAGATTATTTAGTTGCAAGCAACTCTCTGTTTATTTTTATTTTATTCCAATGCCATGAGCACAGTCTTGTTGAAATGCTCCAGGCATGTTTGAAAGGGGAAACAGCACCCCACTGAGGCCATCCAGTGGCAGCAGCAGTAACTGAAGTGCACCTTTGTGTGGTCTGAAAGTGATCATTAGAAATGCAGATGCTCAGGCACCCTGTCCCCGCCCAGACCTCCATTCTTCTAGGAGTGAGGCCAAATATCTGCATGTTGAAGAAGTGCTCACTACAGTTTGAGAAACACTGCCTCAGGGGATGCAGATCTTTCCCTCCTTCGTGGCTACCCCACAAGCTCAGGTTTTGATATTGTTAGGAAAGATGACAGTTTTTCTCCAGGGCAGAGGTAATATTTATTTCCTGACAGTGTGTCTTACATGACATGACACAGTAGAGGCACACCTGGCTGGATGGTGCTAACGACTTTATCCTTTGCCACAGTCTCCACTTCAGTTTTGTTGCCCACTTCCACTCAAATCTGAGACTCTGGTGGGTTTATTTTTATCGCCAAGGACATGGAGCAAGCCCCTTCAAGGGGGCTATTTTAGAGCATCAATCTTGCCTGTTTTCCTAGTAACCAACTTCAGGAATGGACTGTTCAAGTGCATGAAAAGGGACATGTGGTGACACTCAGCAGGGAGCCAGGCCTTTCCTACATAAGCAGCCTCATTGTTTCCCTGCTCTGTGGTGTGTTTACAGCGTGGGAGGCTGACTAGCCCAGCTGACTCAGGAACAGAAAGACAAATCCGGGGAGTTGGCTCAGTCTCTGACTCACTGGATGCACTACAGTGAAGTCATCAGTCTCTCTACAATCCCACCTCCCTCAAAAGGAGGAAACGACATGAACCGACTCTGTAAGCGGAGGGTGGTAGAATCACAGATTCTGATTATTCAGAAGCATTTTGCAAGTTCCACAGTGGGGCGTGTCTGCTGTTTTGGAGTAGAGGCGAGGAAGGGGACTGTGCACAGCTGTTGAACCACGTGTGATATTGTGGAAAAAATATTATCCCAAAGTCAGACCAGGTTTTCAATCTTGGCTTTGATACTAGCTTAATAGTGTGATCCTGAGCAAGTCACCGGATCTCAGGCAAGTCACCTGACCTTGGACAAATTACCTGTTCTTGGGCAAGCCACCTAACCTCACCAATACTCACCTTCCTTAATGTAAAATGGGAGGTGGGGGGAATCTTTTTTCCTACAATGACTGTTTTGACATCTTTTCTTGGGAATCCTAACCAAATTCTTTAAAAATATTGTTTTTGGGTGCTCCTGATTTGCAGAAGGTCAGAATGTGTGTGTATTTTGCCTCCCAGTTAACTCGGCTCTGGGAAGATGATCTTATGTCTGGTAATTGAGGCTCTTCTACAAAGAGATAACTCTGCTCAGAGAAGAGGAGTTGGGGTGTGAGGTGTGATGTAGGAAGGCATCCTGAGAGAAAGCCGGTAACTGCAAACACTCAATGATAAACTGAACTCAAAGTCAAGCTCACTTCGGATCTCTGGTCCTTGTTTCCAGTCAGACAACTGAGAAGGGGATGGCATCTGCGCTATGGGCTCTCTTTGCCGGACCCCCAAACCCAAGCTGGCCGATTTAAAAGATGCTCTTGGTGACAATGAGAAGTTCTCTGAGTTCAGTAATGCTTTTGTCCCCATTAGAAGCCTTTTGACCAGACCTTCCAAAATATGGGACAGAGCAAGGGAGGCTCTGTTGATTGATTTGAGCCCCACACTTCTAAGATGGGGTCTCTGAGAGCTTCTCTCCCCTCTCCATTGTCTTGTCTTTCTCTTCCTTTGGAAGTTGTACTGCTGCCTGAACACAGCTCCTCTGCCTTCGCGTTGGGGGGCTTACCTTCTCCTCTGAGGCAGACAGCAACCAGTAGCTCAGTCATCGCCGAGACCCAGCCTCTTAAGAAATGGCCAAGAACCTGTCACTCATTACATTCCTTGTTTCTTCTGTTTAGGACCCAAGGGACAGTCAGATGATCTCTCCCAAGCAGCTGACACCTAAGATATTGATTATCTGTAAAGAATGAGGAGGTGAGCTGGGGCCAGGGAATGTCATAGGTCCCAGTCGTGGAGGTCTTTGCTTTCTTAGGAGCTTGGGATTGGGACGCTATATACTTTTAAACAGGAAAACAAAAGATCTGATTTATGTTTTAGAAAAATCACAGTGATGAAAACATTATGGGGCAGCATTGTGCTCATGGGGAGATGTAATGGTGGCTAGAACTGGGCTTGATAGTAAGAATGGAGGGAAATATACAGATTCTGAGATCTAGGAGGTAGCATTGACTATTCTTGGTGATTTATGGAACATGAATTTTTTATTTGGACAAATGGTTGATACTAAAACCATTTACTAAAACTGGGAACAGGTGGAGGAACAATTTTGGTGTTTTGTGTGTTTGTTTTTCTGAGGGGGGCATTGTAATGTTGAGTTTAATTTTGAATATATGATTCTGAGATATCTATGGGACATTCAAATGCAGATGTTTATTAGACAGAAGCATACATTTGTCTGGAATTCAGGAAAGAGATCAGAGCTAGAGAGATGGGGATAGTTGAAATTGTCCAGGAAGGGGATGCAAGTGGCCACAACAGAGGTCTTAGGACTTACACCCCAGGGCGCACTTATGTTAAAGGCATATTGAGAGGGAGGCTGAGAAGGTGGGGTCCGAGAGGAAAGAAGAGAATCGGGAGAGTTTAAAGGAGGAGTGCTCAATAGCATCAAATGTGGCTAAAACGCTAAGAAAGATGAAGGTGAACTGTCCATGGATATAGTCAAAGGGGAGTTGTTCATGAGCTTGTTTCAGAGGTGGGATGGGACTGAAACCAGAATGCAATGAACTGAGGAACGAGTGGGAGGGGAGAAAGTAAAAGGCTGATTGTTTCAAAAAGCTTGGCTACAAAGAGGAGAGAGATAGGGGAGGCTGGAGGGAGGCTGTGGCGTCCCCAGAGGTTTACTTTTTTATTCCTGTATTTATTTTGTTTCATTGTATTTTGCATTTAAGATGGGAGATTGGTAGAGTGGCATAAAAGAAAAGAGAGGAAAAATAACCATCATGTGCAAGCAACAGCATTGATGAATTTCAGAAGCTTTATGCGACATGAAAGAAGCCAGACACAACAGACTTCCAACTGCTCGCCCCGTTTATATGACATTCCAGACAAAACTGCAGTGACAGAAAGCAGATCAGTGTTTGCCCAGGCCTAGGGGGTGGGATGGGGACTGACTGCAAATGGGAAGACCTATTTGGAGCAAGTGGATGTTACGTTGGTCAATCATGAGAAAAGATTGAATAGACTATAAAGCACAGAACTTAAAAGCTGGGAGGTTAAGTGTATGGGATTAGGTATCAGACATACCTGAAGCTGAATCCTGTCCTGACTGACAACTTATTAACTGTGTGACCTTCAGTATGTTTTTAATCTAATCATCTCACTTGTAAAATGGGGATAAAGATGCCTAGGACCTAAGCCTATTGGAATTACTAAGTTCATGTGCATAAAGCAGTTAAAACATTGGAAGCAGATAGGACGCTCTCAATAGAGGTAGGTATTATTTTCTCCCTAGTTTTATTGAGATATAATTTTTGGATGTACAACATGATGATTTGATATATGTATATATTGTGAAATGATTACTATAATTTAGTTAGCATCCATCACCTCAAATAGTTATGTTTTGTTACTGTTTGTGATAAGAACTTTAAAAATCTACTCTCTTAGTAACTTTCAAATATATAATACAGGATTAGTAGCTATTATTATTACTGCTAAAACACACAAGCAGTTGAGATGAAAATGCTCTCATATTTCTTGTCTTCTTTCTGTATGGTTGTTCTTTTCCAGAGATCTACTATTAGAGTGTAATGGAATGACAGATGAATTTCACAGTAAATGCAAAGATAGGGTTCATACCTCTCTTCACGTATTCCTAAAGCATAATTCATGTATTAACTGATCTTCGATGCAATTCTTTTTTTCTTGAAGTCCCCTTAGCCTGCTTTTTAAGTTTTATTTTAGCTTTATCATGACATTTCACAGGCTATTTTGTGCAAATACAATAACATTGGGACCTGTGTTAAGCTTCAAGGAGCATGTGAGTGTCCTTAGGAAAGTGCTTAAATAATCAATACTTAAGTAACTGAATTGAAAGTGTACATCCTAAGTTTCTCAATGCCAGTATATACCTACCATCAAGGTACCTCACCATTTGGAATGGGTGACCATAAAACAATCAGAAAACAAGTTTGATTGCAACTGGAGGAAATGCCTGGTGGGAAACTCAAGTAGCTGCCCAGACTCCCAGCTATGAAGTGAGAGAATAATAGGAAACAGTTGTGATTTGAATAGGGGTCACCCATGCGAAAATGTTTTTGAACTTTGCAGGACCCAGAGTGGGACCAAAAATGAAGAAATTAATAAATATTAATCTTTTGTAGGGAATATATAGGGCAATACCAAATTATTAAGAAGGGATTGTTCTAAACTTTGAGGAGAATAAAGATGTTGGATACAGAGAAGAAAAAAAATAGCAAAGTTAAAGAGAAAATATGAAACCCAGGGAAAGGGACAAGGAGAATAAGAAACAGGACAGAAAAGGAGCGAGTTGGCATTTCAGATGTTATATAAAGAAAAATTTCTCAACAGAAAAGGGGAAAGTTTGTGAAATGGATGGAACTGTCACTTCGGGCGCTTTGAAGGTCACACTGAAAGTTAAGGATGAACACAAAGGACCTCACACAATTCATTCAAGTGCTACGATGCCGTAGCACTTGACTTTCTGGCTTGTGCCCCTGAACATACTGTGTGTTTCTAAATATCAGAACCGCAAACCTTGCAGTCTGAGCAGCCAGCGCCTTGTTCAGAGGGCTGAATCAGATTTCTGGCCCTCTCCCTCTGTGGTCATCATTCAATTACATTTGTTGACAGCCAACCAGACCCTGTGAGAGTGGAAACAGCAGGTCAGCTGATAGCAACACCGGCCTCTCCAATCAATTAGGCCTCGTGTCAGTGTCCAGATGATGCGGAGTGCAATCTGTACACGAGTGGAAATACTATTCTTGTTGTTCTGTTGCTCTTTATGGAAGCCCAAGGATGCAGGTTCACCTGAAAGTTTTGCATTGCACTGTCATTCATTTCTGCCTGTGTCCAGTGAATAGCCCCACCTGGATACCACGGCAGCCTCAGTTCCCTGAGACAGCGCACTGGGATGGGGCAAATAACCCTGTGTGAGGAATGGGACATGATTCAGTTCTGAAATGTTAAAGGGCCAAGATTTCTTGCTGCGAATGGATCCTGCTTCCTTGGAGTGGGAAGTATGGGCTGACCGGGATACCCTCGTAGGAAATCGTATGGAAGGCAAATTACAGTGTTAGATTTCAAGCCAGCTGCTTGTCCTAGGAAGATGAATAGAGCCACAATGCAGGCCCAGGTACCAATGAGCCCAGAAAGAAATCTAGCTTGTTATTTTCAACAATACCCCCTAGAGTGCAATAAAACAACCAAAGGATCTGTGCTTCTGAAAGAATGTGTTCCCAGCTGTGACTGAAAAGTTGTTGCCACATGAAAACCTCCCTGATACTAACTGAAAAATAATCTGTAACCTCATTTTGTAAAGTTGCATTAAAAAAAAAAATGTCCTCTGTGCTTAAGAATCTTGTTTTCCTGAAACCAAATTCAGGAGTCACCCCTCCCTCTTGTTCTCTTCTTCTATGCCTCCTGTCCTGTCCCCCCCCCCCCCGCCCCTCACACCCCCCCGCCCGGGACCCCATAGCTCCATAAATATTTTATCTTTACCAGCAGCTCCATGTCTTCATTGTGCCTCAGTTCATGGTTCTCATTTCTTTGGGAGATCTCATTACCTCCCAGATTAAGCTCCCCATTGCACTAATATGCAAATTTAAATGATTTGAAAGCCAAGCTTGTTTTTCCACAAGGGCAAAATGCCGTTGAAATAACCGTGCAAATCGGGTCTCTTTGAAGAATGCCTTTTATTAAGTGAGTGATTGGACTTAATTTTTCTTCCTGCCAAAGGTCAAGGTCAAAGCATCTCTCTGCATGTTGCCTCACCATTCTGTTTTTCTGCCTAATCTGAAATAACAGCCCACCCCTACAGTGTCCTTCTCTCTGGTGTCTATTTGCAGATGGTCATCAATCTCCCCTTGCCTCCCAGCTCCCTGGGGACTCCGTCAGCCTGGGGTGGTGGTGCTAAAAGCTATGTTCCTCAGGAGAACGGCAGCAGCACACAGCAGAGCGGCACAGCAGCCCTATTTAGACTTTGCTTATTGATTGTTCCACTTCATTCCTAGGAAGATTCTGTGATCAGCATTCACATCATTCTCTGAGATGTCTCATCACTGAGTCAATGGTTTCGTAAACCAGAGAAACAGGAAGGCAAATTCATTTCTTTTCTCTGAGCTTACCAATATGCGACCTGGGCAAGTCACTTAACTCCCCTGAGCCTCATTGTCCTCATCTGTAAAATGGAGGTAAATAATGTGCCTTATATCATGTGGACATTAAATAGACGATGTGTATAAAGAGACTAGCACAGTGCCTGAAAGGTCCACGTAATGCAGCGAGTAAGGATCCAAGCTGAAGCCGGACTGTCTTCTCCAAAGTCTCCCTCAGGCTCTTGCTGTATGTGCCATTTAGGGCAAGGCAAGTAACTTTGTGTTTCAGTTTGCCAATCTAGAAAACAGGGCAATAATTGAATCTGCCATATAGGGTTGTTGTGAGGACTAAATGAATTAATATAAACTGCTCAGAACAATGGCTAGCAAATGGCAAGCTATAAAAGTGTTTTTCCAGTCCAGCTGGCGTGGCTCAGTGGCTGAGCATCAACCTATGAACCAGAAGGTCACAGTTTGATTCCAGGTCAAGGCACATGCCTGGGTTTCAGGCTCGATCCCCAGTGTGGGGCTTGCAAGAGGCAGCCTATCAATGACTCTCCCTCATCATTGATGTTTCAATCTCTCTCTCTCTCTCTCCCGCTTCCTCTCTGAAATCAATAAAAAAATGTTTTTTAAAACGTGTTTTTCTGTTATTATGGAAAATACCAGTATTATTCCAGCTATTGAAATAGGTTTGTGGCTTTGAAAACATTGTCTTGAACAACTGGTAAAATCAAGGTTTAATATTTGTTTAAACATGGACTAAGATTATTTCATTATTTTTCTTTGACAAGTAAATGGGGAAGCCAGAGAGGATGGGAGACCATCTGGGAAAGAAGACCCAGGTAATCTGGTTATCTCCACATTCCTCAGGAAGCCCATTGGCCCCCAGGGACCTGCACAAAGGGGAAATCTGACCTCGTAAATGTCCAAGCCGCTTTTTAAATCTGGAAAGACAGCGCTAAAGGGCTGGTTCTGAGGGGTATTATTTCCCTCCGGAGAGAACTCAATGCAGCCAGAGGTAACAGGAGACAATCCTCAATCCTCATTAACAAATCAGTACTCTGCTTCCTTGTAAAAGGGAGGGGGGCAATAGAAGCAAGGTGGGGAATTCTGTGTGGAGGTCAGTGCAATACTTGCTGATAAGGTTTGAAAGACCACAGGTATATCTGTGACAATAATTTTGTTTTTCCTTATTTTTAAGACTCTTGGAAAAACCTATAACCATGGTTAAGTGAGAGATACGAGCAATGAAAAGTGAGAAATACGAACAATGAAAAACTATTTTCCCAAACCTTGTGTATTTTGTGTTGCTTTTAAAAATATGTGTCCAAAAGAACCTTCATATAGTGACCTTGTGTAGACACTAAATGAGGGTCTTCTGGGTTAAGTGACCTTGGCAGATTCCTTGTCTGCATTTTAGTTTCTATAGTCCCTGCTTATACCACAGGGCTATTGTAGACACCTAATAAAATGGGGAGTGTGAGGACACTCCTCAAATATAGAAATGGTATTTAAAAAAGATGTTATAAATGTAATTTATAAAGCTGAAATTGGGAGAAGCAGGATGAGGGAGAGAGAGACAAAGACATCAATGGGGAGAAGAGTGAGATATAAGCAAAAAAAAAAAATCAATTTTCAAGATATTAACTTCAGGCACAAGAAGAAAGCACTTCGGAAGTTAAAAGATACATAATAAATGAACAATAGAGGGAAGCTAAAAATAAATCGTGTATATGCATAGATGGACTGTTGTGTGTGTATTAAAGGTTAGCCTTATGAAATGTCTGAGTGGCATGGAAAATACTATGATACGATGCTAAAAAAAACAGGGCATCTAATTGTATGTATGAGAGAATTATGTAAGAGAAGCCATAAGAAAAGATTGGAAAGAAATATTGCAAAATTGGTTGCCTCTGAGAAGCAACCAATTAAAGGAGTTTGTTTTTATGTTTTTATTCTTCCTGAAAATTAAAATGCTCTTTTATGGACATAAATCAATTTTTAATTAAAAACAAAATTAAAGTAAATTCACAATGAAAGGTGTGAGAAGAGCTCGAGCAAGGGGTCATGTCAACTGGAGAGCATCAGGAAATATCCCCAAGCTTCTTTAAGCCTAAATGTGGGATTGGTGCCCAAAATATCCAACATAAGTATCTTGTTACTCCATTTACTAGCAGTATAGTGTGTCAACAACAACAATAATAACAACAGCGCTTTCCATTGTATTCTGCTTATGTAGTACCAGGAACCATGTTAAGTGCTTTATATGAAACTAGAGGCCTGGTGCACAAATTTGTGCACAGGTGGGGTTCAGCCGGCCACCCCAATCTGGATGTGGCGGGCGGGGGCTGATCTGGGGTGAGGCTGGCCTGGGGGGCGAGGCCATGGGCGGTTGGCCGGCCAACCCCCTGGTCAAACTCCCGGTCAAGGGGACAATTTGCATATTAGCCTTTTATTATGTAGGATAGCTCATTGAATCCTTACTAATATCCCTTTGTATTAGTTTGCTAGGGCTGCCATAACAAAGTACCACAAACCAAGTGGCTTAGGCAACAATCTTTGTCTCACAGTTCTGGAGGCTAAAAGTCCTAAATAACGATGTTGGCCGGGTGGTTTCTTCTGAGAGCTGTGAGGGAAGGATCTGTTCCAGGCCCCTCTCCTTTGCTTGCAGATGGCTGCATTCTCCCTATATATCTTTCTTTTCACACAGTGTTCTTTTTATAAGGACATTAGTCATATTGGATTAGGGACCCACTCTACTCCAATATGACCTTAACTTAATTAACTGCATCTGCAATGACCCTATTTCCAAATAAGGGCACACTCTGAGGTACTGGGAGTTAGGATTTCAACATATGAATTTTGGAAGGCATAATTCAATCTATAACATCTATGACTGAGAGGTACTTTTATGCTCCATTTTATAGATGTAGAAATCGAGGCCCACAGAAGTTAAGTAACTTTCCAAGGTGCCAGAGCTGGTAAGTGGTGGAGCTGGGATTCTCAGGCAGGCAGTCTAACTTTAGAGCCCACATGATTATGCTCTGCAGCCTCTCTAGAAAGCTGGAGGAGAAATGCTGTAGAAATAGATTCAGTTTTCTTACATAGCCAGACAAGAGATCGGGGTGGGCTGAGAGAGCTGAGTCTGAGACTGCAGTCCTGCGGAGAGTCTTAAAAAGTCCTTTTTGCTGACATCTAATAGTATTAAGTCTTCTAAAAAGTTGGAGGGTATTAAGAGTTGAACTGTGTTCACCAAAAATTCCTGTACTGAAGTCTTAACCCCCAGTGCCTTTGAATGTGTTCTTATTTAGAAGCAGTCATTGCAGATATAATTAGTTAGATTAAGATGAGGTCACACTGGAGTAAAATGGGCCCCTAATTCAATATGATTGATGTCCTTATAAAAAGGGGAAAATAGAATACACTGACACTCCTCGAGGGAAGACGTTGTGAAGATACACAGAGAGAAGATGGCCGTCTGCAAGCGAAGGAAAGAGGCTTGGAACAGATCCTTCCCTCACAGCCTCAGGAAGAACCTACCTGCCAGCACTTAGATCTTGGACTTCTGGTCTCCAGACCTGTGAGGTGTAGAAACCGAGGCCCACAGAAGTTAAGGCCCATCTAAATTTTTGCTGTTTAAGCACCCCCCCCCATTACCGTCTCAACCAGATAATGCTGAATTCAATAAGCAGGGTTTGCCACAGCAGTCTACCTGTCAATGTCTAGTTTATACCCCAGATGCCTGTTACCTGTCTGGTTTCACCCCATTAAAACCCTGGGCTTTGTGTACTCTAACTCTACAGAACAGGATCAAGGACAAAGTAGGTGGCATCATAGCTTCTGAAGCACCAGCGAGGTTTACCTTCTGGTGAGCAGCAAATGGAAGGAAGCATTAACAGCAGCACATCCCAGCCCTCAGGCCCAGAATTGCAGCACAGCCTGTGGTGAATGAATTTGAGGTGCATCTTCTACATTTGAGGATTATTTGTCTGGTATTATAGTTTGGCTAGGAGAACAAATGGACATTACCAGGAGGAGTGTCATGACTGGCCAGAGCTTCATCTTTTAGGGCTTAGTGGACCTGGAGTGATGCTATGGCATAGATTAGAAATAAATAAAGAGGTTGAACAGCCATTGATTTCAATAGCATTATACCAATCATGAAGCTTTGCAGACATATCCACACTGGGCCTTCTGTGCTTGCTGCCCCCCCTGGGAATATCCTCACCCCCTGAGCTCAAACAGGCTTTCCCTGAGCCAGCATAGAGAGAAGCTGCCTACCCGGGCCACATAGTAAAGGGCCACTGGCCAGGGCAGGGGCACTGGCATCACAGGGTCCTGTTGATCCTTCAAGTCCTAGGGCCAGATGACTAGGGCCACATCTGAGCATTAGGTCATGGGCCTGAGTGGAAAACCAGAGCCTTGTGTCTTGAGAAATTGCACAGCCAGTCTCCCAGAATATTAAATCCCAACATCAGGACAAATCTGGGCCCCTAGCAAGTCGCCACCATCTGATCATTTGAAGCACAGGTTTCGAGTAGAGTCTTAGCATTCCAGGGCTGGGAGACACTTCTGAGATCATCCAATTTCCCTGGTTTTACATACAAGTAAAGGAATACCCAAGAGGCACTATGGGGTAGTTTATAGCAAAATTAAAGCCGAGGCAATGCCTCCTGATACCCCACCCCACAGCCTGTCCAGGAGGCCTGTGCTGGAGAGATGCCTACACTTGAAGGCTGCTTAGATGGTTTGTTTTATTGGCATGAAAACAAATTTCCTCATTTCACATTTCTATCAGTTTTCCATGGCTGCTTCCTCCTCTGAAACAGGGGATAATAAATAGTAACTACCATAAGACCAATGAATTAGCACATGTATTACACTTGGAATTGTTACTGGCACATACATAAAACACATAATATATGAAACATTGCTATTAATATTATTGTTATCATTGTATTCATTTCCTAGGACTGTCATAGTACCACAAACTAGGTAAGTGGCTTGACAACAAAAATTGTTTTCTCATAGTTTTGGAGGCTAGAAGTCTAAAATGAAGGGTTAGCAGGGTCGTGGTCCATTCAAAGTCTCCAACCGAAAATCCTTCCTTGCCTCTCCCAGCTTGTGGTACCTCTAGACTTTTCTTAGCTTGTGACAGCATAACTCCAATCTCTGTCTGTCGTCTCATGGCCATCTTCCCTTTGCATCTGTGTTTCTTCTCCTTGCTTATAAGGACATTGGTCATATGGGATCAAGGACCCACCCTATTCTAGGATGTTCTCATCTGATGACATCTGCAAAACCCCATTTCCAAATAAGGTCACATTCACAAGCACGAGGAGTTAGGACTTTAACATACCTATTGAGGAAATGTAGTTTAACCCATAGCAATCATTGTCCCTGTCAAATCAGCAAATCTTTGAATGTGTTTTGTCACGTGGGATAAAAGGTGATCACTTCTTTCTTGTCGTAGCCCCAGACAGAGTGCCTCAGAGCTTGCCTGTACTCACTTCAGTCAGAAAACTGGTTTAGATACCAGGTATGCAGAAGTTCCTGATCCGCTAGAGGGAAGAGAGCATTTTTAATTTGTGAAGAAATTGCAAAGCCAACGCAGTAATGCAACTCTCTTGTTTTCGTTTTAGGAAGTCAGGTTCATCAGTAGAATGGTGTTATTGTGCTCACTTCTTTCTAAACAGCAATTTCTTAGTATTCTGGGTTTGCATATCTAATTCCTCCAGAAATTTCCTAGGGGGAGAAAAGACAACAAAATGAATAAAATGATGACTGTGGCAGTCCACATATATATTATCCCAGTAGTAACACTTGCCAGGACAATCTGCCCTCATCATGTATTTAGAAGAGAGGACAATAAGAACAATGCACACATGTATGAACATGCATACAAATGTTCATACATGCATAATATACACGTATACATATATGTATACATTGCTTATATACCGGTTCAGGCAAAAGTAGGTTTACAGTTGGCATACAAATAAGTAATGCAATAATAAATAATAATACAAGAATAAACTTTGTGTTTGATGTACTCACAACTGTAAACCTACTTTTGTCCACCCCTATATGCAAAGGATGAGTCATTTTAATTACTTCCCAAATTAGTTTATTACTTGCTATTGATAAGGTCAGTGTAGGTACATAAACATTACAATTTTTTAAAATTTATTTTTTGTTGAATTTATTGGGGTGACACTGGTTAATAAAATTATATAGGTTTCAGGTATACAATTCTACAATACATCATCTGTATATTGTACTGTGTGTACCATCCCAAGTCAAGTCTCCTTCCACAACCATTATCCCCCCTCTAACCAGTTCTACTTCCCCAACTCCCCTTTCCCTCTGACAATCACCATACTGTTGTCTGTGTCCATGAGTCTTCGGAGGAAATGAGTAAATAAAAAAAAAATAATTCAACAATATTTGAAGATGATTTGAATTCCCCACTTTTACTTGGCGATGTGTTGCAAGCTCTTGCCAATTGAAACAAGAACTGTGGGCCATTCCCCCCACCTGTTCTCTATGTCACAAACATCTTAAATTAGTCACTATTTCTATGGCTACTACTAACATCTTGTTACACTACCATATTGGAGGAAGAATTATGGAAATCCTATTTTTGTCCTAATTTGTGAGCTTTAGGCTGTTCATTAATTTTCTGTGAGTCATTTGAAACCCAGGATGCTGCTTGGGACTTCAAATTACAGTGGTTTTATGCACTATTGTTCTGTTTCTTCCACATGGAGAACAGATTTTAATGTGGATCTAATTGAGTTAATATAATAAGTGCACTTTTCCTGTGAGCAAATCCCTCCTGGGTGCTGCTTTCTCTTTGAACATGAATCACGGGTTATGAAATTTATAAATACCAAAGCAAATTTGCTTGTGCATTTAAAGGAGACAAGATACCTTGTCATATCTTATTTTATATTCAAAATCCCTTTTCGGTGAGGGTGAGATATTTACTTTCTAAATCTTTGGATAATAGTAGATTTCTCCAGACTTTCTTGAAGTAAAAAAAATAAGTTAAGTGAGCTAAAACGGATGACAAAATATTCCAAACCAGCAACAATAATGTGGCCTAGTTTTCAAACTGCATTTTCAAAACATCACACAGTAGTTTTTATCAGAGCATTTCACACATTGATTTTTTTTTTTACACTAATGGTTTGCTCATTTCTGAATCATTTGCTTGTTCAAACTGAGCAAGCAGCAGTGACAAGCAGAAATGACTCTACTCTCATCTTCTAAAAATGGCTTCAGGCACAATATCATATTTTTCTTCTGCTTTTTGGATGACATCAGAAAGTGGGATGGCACCCACCCAAAACGAGGGTACCAGCAGGAAGCCCCTGGTGGAGCCGTCATTCTGATTTGAACCTGCATTTGCCAGACCTCTCCTTGGGCATTAGAAGCTCCTGGCAATGACTGCCAAGCGTTTCCCCACCCTCCGACCCATCACTTGACCACCACACTACTTTCACTGAGCTTTGCAAGTCCCTCCATTATCATGCATTCATTAATCAACATTCATTAAGTGATTGCTATGTGCCAGACACTGAACTAGGTGATGGGGACCCAAACATTCTATCCCTATCTTAAAGGGCAAAGAGTGTCGATCCCTTCATCCCTTGGAGCCCCTAGAATACTTAGGCATTAGGCCTCTAACACCCCATTTTAGGTCCCATAGGACTGAAAAATCTAAAGCGTTTGAGTCTTTTAATTAGATTTCTATCTTCCAAACTGGCTTTGTGAAAGCAAAGGAAAGATCCAGAAAAGGGGTGGGGAAAAAACTAACATCCACGAGCAATCTATGACTCAGTAATGTCACTCTTAGGCATATCTCCAAAAGAAATGTGTGCTCATGCATCAAAAGACATACAAGAATGTTCATAGCTGCACTATCCATATGCCTCCATCTGAAAACAACCCAAATGTCCATCAACAGTACAACAGATAAATAAACTGTGGTATATAATGTAGAACACTATAAGAGCAATAAAAATAATAATCTACAGCTGAATACAAGAAAATAGGTAAATCTTACAAATATAATGTTGAGTGAAAGAAGCCAGGTCCAGAAATACATATATATATATATATATATATATATATGTATATATATATATATATATATCATGTGGTTCTATTTACATAAAGTTTTAAACAGGCAAAACTAAGTAATTCGGGTTGTATGCTCGTGGTAGAAGAATAAGGAAAAGCAAGTAAGTAATTGACGAAAAGTCAGGGCAGTGGTTATCCTTAGGAGGGTGGGATGGGGATTGGGAGGGTACAGACCACACCTGGGACTCTGGCACTGTTGAATTTCTTGACCTGGGAAGTTATTACATGGACAGCAAGCTTCATATTTATGTGGTAAACACATTTTGTATGAATATTTTATTTTAGAGTAGAAAAGTTTTTTTAAAAGATGAAGATACAAAAATACAGATATTTGAGTGTAAGGCTTATGTGGGTAATAGCAGGAAGAGACTCTTGGCTTTGGGAGTTATTCACTGTTAACCTTAAAGAAAGAAGGTCCAGTAAAACTGTGGGCCAGTAGCCACATTTTAAGGGGTTAGGAAAGAAAGAAATAGGTTTTAAGGAAATGGAGGCTAATAGTAAAGAGTTTTCTGATAATAGGAAGGGAAACAATGAAGTAGCTTCATGGGGTAGGAAGTTTACATTTTTATTCTATTTTATTTTTAAGACTATGAGAGATTTCAATTAAAATCTATATGGAGAGATTTATAATGCTTATGATAGGGAATATAATCGGTGGATAAGGTCCAGGGTTGTAAACCACAGCTGGCAGGATTGGCTGTTACCGGTAGGGGGTCCTTCTTCAGTGATGGGCATACAGGAAGAGCTCTAGGGGGAATGAAAAGGGGGGGACCAAAGAGGAAATATGAAAATCAGAGGGCCCCCTTTCTGTTCATAAGATGAGAGATGATCATGTGGCCTTGGGGACCTGGCACAGAAGGTGAAAAATGCTAAAATAGCCTTGCAGACCTGAGAGAGGTGGGCAGGTCCTAGGCCGATACCAGGGCTTATGGGTAGCCATCTAGGTCCAGCTGAAGGTAGTTGAAAGAATGAGGGTGGACTCCATAAGAAAGGCTTTGGGGATTCTCTGGCAAGCACAACAGATTGAGAATAACAACAGTATTGGGGCAATTCCATTTATTATGGTTTGCATATCAATGGTAAGGGCAGGCATTGCTATAGACATATTTTTGCAGGGAAAGTTCAGAAACTGAAGTGGTCAGATAAATGCTGTTTCCTTGTGTGTGCTTTTTCTCAATAAATAGCAACAAGATTATTTTCTGAGAATGGAGTTGTTGGGAAAAAGTCCTACAGAAAATGGAGAAAATTTGAGAGTCTCTAAGGGAAATGGGAGAGGGAGCTGATCAAAGTCAAGTACAAGAAGAACCTGGGTGAAGGTCAAGGCCTTGAGACTGCTGCAGCACGAATCTGTGTGATTGTAGAATTTTTCCCATCAGCACCCAGCTTCTTGGAGAAAAAACAAAACTGCAGCACTAACCCAGTACCATTTTTTTCTGGGTGAGTATCGCAAGGGATGGGGGAATGGATGGTGGCAAGGAATTTCAAGATGTTGGCAAAGAGCAGTTTATGCTTTCTCCGTGGGACCTAAGGTTGGAAAGAAAAGCCAGAAGAGGAGCTTCTGGATAAAATGGGGTGCCATGGTTAAAGACATTGGGCAGAAGAAGTGAAGTGATGAGAGCATTGAAAGATTGAAGATTGTTGTCACCTAGAAGGATGTCAGGTGATTGTTCCAACTGATGGCAGGATCTAGGGTGGGGGTGATGACTGAAATGAAGAGGTCGTTCAAATAAAGAGGCCTAGGAATTGCAAGGCTAGGTTATTGGATGAATGTCTTAAATGAACATTGAAACCTTCATAGGATGATAAAGAGGTTTTAGATTTTATGGCAACTATGACTGATATACTGGCTGCCTGGACTATTGTGTTGAGAAGGCCATTTTAAGGGCCAGGCAGTAAGAGTGCCATGATAGATTAGCAATATTTGCCCAGAGGAGAGGGGAAGAGTAATAAATATGCCACATATTTGTGGTACCTGTTCAAAGATTATGGCAGGAGTTAAGATGTAGAAGAAACTAAGTAAGGCATGACCTAAAAACTCAAAGAATGAGAGGTAGTGAAAGCCTAGTTCAAGATTAGTTACATTCAGTAAATATTAATCACCAAGTTGATTTTCTTTTCTAACGAGGCTTTTTAACTAGGCTTCCTTGATCTTTCCTCAACTAGTTACTATCACGAATCCAAGCCCCCATCTCTTTTAAAGGTCTTCCTTTAAAATGTTTGAGGTTTGTCTAATCAAATGTCATTCAGTGGAAATCTGTACAGTCATGTCCATACACATTTAAGGATTTTCAAACTGTTCTTACAGAGCCCCACGAGGCCCTTAGAAAGGATCCCAGGGTTTTGTAGAAGAGAAAGAAAGCACATTGGACCTTTCAGAGAAGGCACACTTTTATTATCTGTGAAATTCAACTGGCTATTTAGAGTATGAATGCTCTGTACTTAGAACAGTGGAAAGATGGGCTAAATTATAGCTCCATTTTAACGAGCACACATATTCTTTTAAGTAATACTCATGATAGCCCTGTGGATCAGATATCACCACCACTTGTGTATTCATTATTTTAAATTATTTTTTAATTGCAAGAAAATACTGTGTAGTATAAATTGAAAATCTCTTTTTTCAAACATATTTCATCTCTCAGAACCTTGTCTGTTTTGCTGATAGAGACAGTGGTAGAGGTGGTAATGAAAGCCCAGTTCGTCTAACTAAATAATCTGTTTTATGTCTTAAACACTACTGCCTAGTGCTGGTCTTTTCTAGGAAGGACACTAGTGTGGCTGAGCTGAGTCGTAGGAAATGAGGTCAGAAAGGTGGGATCTGACAGGTCATGGGAAGGACTTCGATTTTTACTCTGAGTGAGTTGGGAATCAATTGGAGAGTTTGAGCAGAGAAATTACATTATTTTACTTAGATTTTTTTTTCTAAAAGCTTACTCCATATGCTGGATTGAAAATAGATTTCAGAGGAAAAGGACAGAAGGAGAGATGAAGTTGAGGATCTTTTATAGTAAGAGGTGAGAGACAATGATAACTTAGATAAGATGGTAGTAATAGAGGCGGTGAAAGGTGTTTGGAGTCTGGATAGATTTTGAAAAAGGAAATATAAAAGATTTTCTGATAGCCCAGTCAGGATAGTTCAGTGGTTGAGCATTGACCTATGAACCAGGAGGTCACAATTTGATTCCCAGTCAGGGCACATGCCCAGGTTGGGGGCTCGATCCCCGGTGTGGGGCGTGCAGGAGGCAGCTGATCAATGATTCTCTCTCATCATTGATGTTTCTATCTCTCTCTCTCCCTCTTTAAAATTAATAAAAATATATTTAAAAAAAGATTTTCTGATAGATTTAGAATGTGTTGTGAGAGAAACAAAGGAGTCAAGTTTGACTCCAAAGACTTTAGTCTGCATAACTGGGAGGATGGGTAAGAAAGGAAGAAGTAGATTGGGGGTAGAGGGAGAATTGTGTTCCTTTGGACATGTAACGAGTTTGAGATACCTATTACATATCCAGGTGGAACTTGAGTAGGCAAGTGGATATCAAGGGAGAAATCTAGGCTTGAAATGTAAAGCTGTGAGACTGAATGTCACTGAAAGAGTCTTCAGAACTCAGGAGGATGGGGAGGAACAAGGAAAGGAGATTGAGAAGGAAAAACCAGTGAGGAGAACTGAGAGTGATGACCTAGAAGCCAAGGGATGAAAATATTTTTAAAAAGGAGGCAGTAATCAACAGTGTAAAATGCTGCCAATAAGTCGAATAAGGTGAAGATTGAAAATTGGCCATTGGATTTGATAATGTGGAGATCACTAAAGATCTTGATAAAAGCAGTTTGGAGGAAACAATTTTAAGAATGAAAGACTGAGGAACTGAAAGTACTGAATTGAGAGGGTTCATTCAAGGAGATTTGCTAACTCAAGGGCAGTTGCTACAGGGGAAAGTGGGAACCAGGGAAGTTACATTTTATAAGACGGGTGGTAATTCAACATATTTGCATGTTGCTGGGAATGACCCAATAGAAAAAGAAAAATTGTTGATCAGAGAAGAGAAGAGATCATTGCTGGAAGTATGTTTGTGATAAATAAGAAGGGAAGGGATCAGTGTGCAGTGGAAGAGTTTGGCTTTAGGTAGGAACCCAACTAGATCACCCAGAGCAACAAGAGGGAAAGCAGGACACTTACGTACAGATGCAGTTAGTTAGGAGAAGTAGGAGTTGGCAGTATAGGGAAGTTCTCTTATGAGAGCTTCTATTTTTTTCTATTTAGTGAAATAGAAAGAGGTAAAAGGATGGAGGAGGTGCTGGAGGTTTGAAGAGAGAAGAGGGCATGTAAAACAATGACCGTTGGAACTGGAGGATTGAATGGGATGGTGACAATGTAGAAAGATTGCCAGCAGCTCTAGGGCCACTGCAGTTGGGAGTCATGAGTTTAAAATGAGACTTGTCAATGTGGTTGTGGACATTCTCTCAAGCTACAGTCAGCTGCTAGGGTGCAGGTGAAGAGCAGGAGGGGAGGGTTTCAGCAGGGCTTTACCAGGGAGATGCGATGAAGGAAAAGGGACTTAAGGGAATGTGAATGGGGCTTAATAATGCAAGTGATTGATTGTCAATGATGGGCCATGGAGTATAAGGTGAGTAGGGGAAGTAAAGACTTTAGAGGGGCCAGGGACAGTGAAAGGGATGGATTGTAGGTCCTGATGAGGTTGAAAAATTGTTGGAGTTGGGGAGTATTGGAGGAAATGACCTGGAAAGATAGGGTCAGGAGGTCTGAGAGTAGGATGCATAAATTGGCCAGGTCTAGGTTATGACTATGAAGTTTGTGACTAAGGTGAGACAAAGGAAAATCAGCATTACCTGGGTCTTCTGCCCACAATAAGAATGTAGAGGAGAGGAGCCATATCTTATAGATCTTTGCCTTTTTTCCCAACCATCTAGCACCGTGCTATAGATTTAGCAAAAGCTTCTTTAATGTTTATGAATGTGTTGAATAAAAAGTTCAACCATTGAGGAATACAGAAAAACCAGGGCAATGAGAGTCAGATTTTCTACCATAAACTATTACTTTCTGCATTCTCCCTCCTCCCCTCCAATTATTGTCAAGCCATTGAGTTCAACTAAAGGGCATCCCTGGCCTTAGAGGGATGAAAGTAATGGTTTCAATTATTAAAAGCCAACCATAGAATTCCATGGCAGGAGGTCATTTGTAATTTCCAAAAGCATAAATTTGGACTTAATAGTTTTGAACCTTAGCTACTAAGTGAGACCAAACGGCTACATAACTCTATATCTCAGTGTGATCATGTTATTTTATAGCTATGCCGACATTCTGTGAGGAAAGAAAACAGATTATGCGTAAAAAATGTCTCAAAATGAAAGCAGTACCACAGAGGTGCCTGCATACAAACCTCAAAGATGAAAAAAACAACAACAAACCACCCACATTTTACACCCACTTTTTAAAAAATGGGCTCACTATTTTAATCTGTATTTCAGCATATTGCTAAATACTCAGGCCAAAAAGCATCAAGCATTGGGGAAAATTATCTTCAGCCAAAATTAGCATTAGTGATAAGCTTAGGGAAACAACAGAATAAACACACAAAACCTGTTGGGATCATAGGCTGGGAGAATAAAAATAAACCAAGATTTTAAAAAGCAGAATAATCTTGTCAGATAAAATACGCTGCCTTACCCAGCAGTGGAGGGATAATTGAGAGGCTGAGGATTATAGTAATCAATCAATCTGATCACATAGCAGATTGGAGACTTAAGTTAATGTTGTTTTGGCAAGAGCCTACTTCCTCTCCACTTGCCCTGCCCAGAGTGACAGGGTATTCCTAGGATCAAGTAGAACAGTACTCCTCACTCTCATGCTCCACCCGCTGTCCGGTCCTCACCCCCTTGTGGTTTTCTGCAATCTACAAATCTCACTGACTGAATTCCCACAACTCCTATGCAGTAAGTATTAGTATCTCACTTTGAGGGTGTGAGTTTGAGACTCAGAGGGTCCAGGTGATCTGCTCAAGGCCATCAGCTATTATATAGCAGAGCCGTGATTTAAGTCAACCTTCTAGGTCCAGGTCAAGCCTTTCCTACATTTCAACCAGTCCTATGTTTATGACAGTCCAACATGAAGGAGTCTTGTCAGTTCACTGGGTATTTGTCCTCGCTTACTGGTGGAACATTTCAATCAGGATTACCATTGGGGAGGAAAGAATATCCTGGAAGTAGGTTTTCAGTCTTGTCTTTAAGAAGATTGTGTCTTTCCTCATTATGTCCCATGTCCGTTTCTTCTTTCAGTTCCAGTTGACCTCCTTGACCTCACACTGATTGTGCATTTGGAAACAAACTGAAAAAAATAACCAAAAAACAAAAAATGCTTTTAATTACTGTAAATATGCCATACATTAAAGGAAATTACCACTTCCCAAAATCCATAAGCAAGGGAATTGGTGCCTATGACAATTTGATGAAAATTAAATGTGATCTGCATAGTGTTTGTGTGGTTATTGTGAATTACAGATATGGAAATGTTTTGATTGGTTTTCTTAGGCATTATTATGATGGGCTATAAGCTTAATCTCTATAGGAGTTTAAAGAATGCATTAAGAACAAAGACCACTGATCAGTTGACAAGAAAAGAGAGTTATAAAGAACCAGCTAAAAAGTATATTTATTTCCTTGCAAAAATCTCATAAGTGTGAGTAACTGAGGAATGCATTACACTAAATCCCAACTTTAGGCTGATTTTGGGTGAATTGGGCTCTTTCAGATGACCTCCATCTCTGCTTCTTTCTCTTCCTGATTTTTTTATTCCTCTGCTGCTTTGTTTTTTGGGCTCTGCTTTTTTTTTGTGTGTGTGTGGTCCTTTTTCGGTCCTGACTTCTACTTTCTAGTGGTTTCTGTTTTCTGTCTTTTACTGTGGATGCTCTGGCTTTCTCTCGCTCTACTGTTGGCTGAGTCTGCGAGTATCAAATGTCGAAACTCAGGGATCTTGTTGAAGACCCACTGTTACCTGTAGAGCATGTCTGTTGGGCTGAGCTCTAGTGCCAAGTTGGCACCAGCATAGAGACATCTATTCTGGACTCTACTCCAAACAAATGTAGCCAGGGGATGGTGATGTCTACATTGAGAAGCTCCTAAAGTGGTCTGTAAATACAATTGTCACCAGTGTAACTGGCAGAAGAATAGAACCATTCCAGGAGAATGATCTTTGAGGTCACTTCTAAGAGTCCTGTCAATTCTGAATGAGATTCAATTAGCATGTGTTGGACAGTGGATATAAGAATGCTTTTTCATACACACTCTCTCATTTATTTCTTGTAACAAACTAGGGAGTTTTGTGGTGTGTGTTTTTTTAACCCTAGTTCATGAATCTAAGATGCCATTAGTTATACGCTGAACAATTATTTGACATACCATTAAGATTGAAAGGAAATTTTGATACAATATTCTCTTATGACTTGGCTTTATATTGTGTACATATCAAAATAACTCTCCTAGACTTATTTGGGAATAGCTTTTTACTACATATCATTTTTATATGTAATTGAAAGAAAAATATATCAAAATAAATTAATTAACGTATTCGGAAAGCCTCTTCACTTTAGAATCTGAATCTTCTGAATTACTTTTCCATTGGGTTGTCTGAAAATTGTCCTTTAGGCATCAAGCACACTTTTGATTGTGCTTTTCTTTAAAAAGTGCTCCACTATTGTCTCTGATATTTTCTTACATGTGGCTGATACCCATTTTGCTGGTTTTGATGTGAAGACATTGTTTTTACCTTATCAGAATTTGTGTAAAATTTTCCATCCGAAACCAGAACTCACAACACTTCTCAAATTGTTCTCAAATGGAGAGGAGAGCTATAGCTGTCTAGTCAAGCCATCAGAAATAACAATAAATTTACATATTCACAAGCAATAACAGCCACATCACAATTGCCCTCTGGTTATCCAGACTGTAGGATGTTGCCAAGTGGAAGATATTACAATGACAAAAGGTATCTTAGAATCAACAAAATAGGTATTATCATTAATTTATAGGTGAGGCTCAGGGCTATTTTCACCTGGTTCTCTGTGGAAGAGGTGGGAAGAAAATTAAAAGTTACTGAGCATTACTTGTGTGGGTGCTGTAGATACTTCACTTGAATTATGTCATTTAATGCCCAGAAAAAACTTTTTGAAGTGTGCATTGCTTTAAAGATGAGAAAACAAAGATTAGAAGGTTAAATAACTTTCCTATTATCATAGATCATTAGAAGGCAGAGCCAGAATGCAAACCCAGATCTTTCTTGTTCTCAGTTAGGCCAGTCCATAAAGGTTAGAGTGGGATTAGAAGTTTGAGCAAGAAAGGCAACTAAGATTCAGAGAAATCATTCTTTATCAGACTAGCAAAGTAACAGGCCTGGTGGTCAAGGCTGTCTGCTTGGAGTAAGAAAACAGTCCTGCCTTGCTGCCTCTTATACCCTAGGCTTTGAGTGGGGTCTCATCGTCTCTCAGGGGCTATACCTATCACACAGGAAAGTTACAGTATGCCAGTCACATTCTGCACTTATTTCTAAAAAAATGGTGTTTTTTAAAAATATATTTTAGTGAGCTTTTACAGAGAGGAAGGGAGAAGGATAGAGAGTCAGAAACATCGATGAGAGAGATACATTTATCAGCTGCTTCCTGAACACCTCCTACTGGAGATATGCCCGCAACCAAGGTACATGCCCTTGACCGGTATCGAACCTGGGACCCTTCAGTCCACAGGCTGACACTCTATCCACTGAGCCAAACCGGTTAGGACTGCACTTATTTCTTCCATTTAATCCAGCCTGCTGCAGATCTGACCAGGGCCTACCACTGAGTCTAGAGCCCTTACTTTCTTTTTCTGTTTTGATGGTGGTGGTGGAGGTGGTGGTGATGGTTTGTTTATTTGGTCCTAAAGTACTGAAAGGATTTCATTTCATAAGGAGATCCCAAAGACATAAGAGCTTCCTCCCCTCCCCCCCTTTTCATTTCATTCAACAGATAGACAATAATGACAGAATGTTATCCAATATAAAAATAACTTGAAATGGGACCACAGCTGTTTCAGAGTGTTGTACCTGAGATTGATGTTTCCACTATGGGCAGAAGAAAATGGAGGGACATAGATTTCATTGTTACGGATTACAGTGCTGCGCTGAGCTCTGGTGGGCAGCTGGAGGGCAAAATGAAAAGGCAAAGGGCAAGAAGTCAGAACAAAATGGGACTAGAGCTCTCCATGAGATGGGAGTGTTTGAAGAGATTCACTTTGCAATTCCTGTTGTCCAGATGTTCCCCGTGTAGCTGCGGGAAGCAGGGCCATCTGCCACTCCTACTAAGCCATGGCAGACAATCTATTCTCAGCTCCATGAAATGCCCTTGGACAGAAGTACCTGGTGTGGACTCAAGGTGGCTCACAGTCCTGGACTCCCTTTCATACCCAGGAGAAGCAACTTGTGGAGAGGTCTCTGGGGAGCACTGCGAGCTGGGGTAGATTTCAACAACCACAGTAAGTAGCTCTAGCATATAGAGCACATCCCATGTTTCAGATGTTTTACACATTTCTCCTCATTCAAGCCTTACAATCTTCCCATGAATACCTATTATTACTGCCATTTTAAAATGAGGAAATTGAGATTTGGAGTGGGTTAAATGACCTGCCAGAGTTCACACAGCCAGCAAATGACTGAATTAAGGTTTGAATGACGACCCAGACTGTCCTCCTTCTGCTAGGCTGCACTGCCTCACAGTCTCAACATGTGGGCCCTGAACTGGTTGCAACTATAGTGACCAAACAAAGATTCCTACTTAAGAAAAAAGAAAAGAAATGCCCACAGGTTGAGGTAAGCTCTGCTTCGGTTCAAAGAATCATAGATATAAAATAAACAAGTGAATAAACAAAAACAAGAGTTTCGTGTTTTCTCCTGCCTTCAAGGTTGTTTGCTCAAGTTTTATATTGTTTGGGCTTGGTGTCAACCCTTTCCTTTTTCTTCAGCTCTCCCTCTGACCACCAGGTCCTACTCCCATCCAGCTCCAGGCTCTCTGGTGCCCTGAGTCTACCCCTTCTGACCTCCTGGCCTATCCTATCTCTATCCTGGCTCATACCAATTTGAAAACCCACTCCTTTGGCACTTTTCACACAGGCCAAGTTGGCAAAACACCTCTATATAGAGTCTATCTGGGAAGTGGGTAAGAGTTGGGAAGATAATTTCCCAATATAGCCTTGATCTTCACATAAAACCAGTTGGAAAGAACCACTCAGGACAGAAAAAGATCTGCATGGCAAACCAAAATTGGGTAGTCAAGTTCTGATGGAATTCTGGGGTTGGTTGTTGGGTCTCTAATGTTGAGAATTGGCACCAGAGATGTCTATAGACATTCAGGTCTACTCAGTCTTGGTTCAAGGTTTGGTGGTGGGGCTTCTGAGCATAGATGAACAGGAAGAGAGAGAGAGAGAGAGAGAGAGAGAGAGAGAGAGAGAGATTCTGACTGAGAAGATGCAGTGCAGGATGACTGTGTTGCAAGGAACACTAGAAGCTGTGATTCAAGGAGGAAAAAGTAAGTAGATGTTGGGTATTTAAAGTAATTTGAGGTATTTCAAGTATTTTGGAATTTCAAGTAATCTTTCCCTCTCAGTTACCATATCTTACTTTCGTAAACCCTTCTTTTTTTCTTGTTAATCAGTTTATTCACTCAACAGATATTTTACTCTATCTGAGGACTCTGAACTCACTTTATCAGGGAAAAAACTCATTCTCATTCAACTTCCTTATGCAGAAGAACATTATTCAAAATATGCCTCCAGATATCCTCTCTGGAGTGCATTATTGACTCTTTCACAGCATCATCTCATTCAGTAAGACATTTCTCCTTATTAAACCTAGGGAGGCTCAATAGAGGCTCAGCTGCCTCCCATAAAAAAAGTCTGAGGAAAGATTCAGTACCTATACACACATCGCCCTATTTGATCTTCACCCAAGCCTTATGAGCTATTATCTTTATTTTTATAGTCTAGATAATTTATAATTGTATTGGATCAGAAAGATTGGGAAGCCTGTCCCAGGACACATGGCCAGAAGTAGAATAGCCAGAACCAATCACAAGATTTTTGTAGTTTCCACCATGGGATTCAACATTGCAAAGATAGCAAGGGATTCTAAAAGCCTGGACAGAAAAGCAGTCAGCAGACCAGCTTTAGTCTAACACTATGGGAACAGAATTGAAAGTCAAATATGTGCTAAAATATAATGCTTAAACCATGTACCTTAAAAGAACATATATAGCAACCACATCTCAGTAGTGATTGGGCATGGTTTCCATAGCAGTATGATTTAATTTCAGTAAAATTTGTCAGCTTGAAATAGTAGGCTTCCCCTCATTGAAAGGAACAAATAAAACATTCATCAATATTTATTTTTCCATTATACAAAGATTGTAAGGTTTGGTTATGGCAGAGAGACAATAATCCTCACCACAGAGAAAACAGGAAATAAGGTCACCATTGTTTGTCTGGAACAAAATAGATTCCTTTTGGTCTTGAGATGCTACACCGCGTGCCAGATGTGACATGCCAAGGCTGGATGTCTGGATTTGCAGATCTGCACGTCAATGCAATGCGAGCAAGTGGATTATAATGCACAGAAGTTTAAACTGGCCTTCCTTAAGTAGAAAAGAAATTTAAAGAAAAAGAACGATTTTCTCCAAGAAGGAACACTTAGCCTTGAATGGGGCAGGGGAACCAAGAGCAAAAGAAAACAACAGTGATGAAAGCTAATACTTAATGTGTCCTTTCTCTGTCAAACACCATTCTAAAGTCCTCCTATGAGTGATCTCTGTTACTCTTCCCAACAGCCTTGTGAAGCAGGCACTATTACTCTCCCTGATATATGTAAAAACCGATGCACATGCAGTTCTGTGTCTTGCCCAAGGGCACACACAGTTGGGGAATGGCAAAACTTGGATTTGAGTTCTAGAAGCCTGGCCCCAGAACCTGCACTTTTTACTACTCTTCTACACAGGCAATGACATTTTTTTTAAAAGGGAAAGTTTCTTGCCCAAGCTTCCACAGTGTCTAAAGTGACTGAACTTAAGATCTTAGACTGTAGGTTCACTGGGATTCCCATCATGCCAGACTGGCTCTTCATGCACAGGGTAGAGTAGTAGAAGAACTAAGAGACTTGTGAGAAGAATGGTGAAAGCACCAAAGACACCTGATTTTCTCATGCTTTAAATCAGTGGTTTTCAACCTTCTGGCCCTTTAAATACAGTTCCTCATGTTGTGACCCAACCATAAAATTATTTTCATTGCTACTTCATAACTGTAATGTTGCTACTGTTATGAATCGTATGTAAATATCTGATATGCAGGATGGTCTTAGGCAACCCCTGTGAAAGGGTCATTCGACCGCCAAAGGGGTCGCAACCCACAGGTTGAGAACCGCTGCTTTAAATAGACATACTTGTTCCTCTAGTTTCAGACAGCTCTCTCCAAAACTCCCTCGACAACTCAAACCCTGATAAAGCTACTACTTTAAGGGTGTGCCCAAGTTTGATGGAGCTACAATTTGATGAGCTGATAATTATTGAGCCTCAGATTTGAACTTGAAATTCCTCTGCCATACTGTGGGGCTGGATCTGCGTTTCTTTTAGCCAAGGAATGATGATGATGTAGAATGGCTGCATTCCACACACCAGCTATCTTTGCTGATCTTGTGGACAAAAATATCTTAGTTACAAACAGGGACTTTGGCAGCTACTTGATGAGACAGAAAACCAAAAAGTTTGTCTAAGAACTGGAGTATGAAGATAAGCATGAAGGAGGCAGTTGTGTATAGTAATTAGTAATATTACTTCTGGGGGAGAGGTCAAACTTCAGTTCGAACATCTACTAGGTCAGTAACTTTGAGCAAGTTCTATAACCTCTCTGAGTCTCCATTTTCTCACTTGTAAGACGGAGCTGATAGTACCACACTCAGAGTGTTGTAGAGTTTGATGAGATAACCAGAATAAAGCAGTTAGAACACTGTAAGCAGCTGGCACGCTGTAAGCCTTACTCCCTGTTCCTTTGTCCTTTGTACTCCAACTGAACTTCGTAAGTTCCCCAGAATGCCATATGCTTAGGCACTGGTGCCTTCCACTCTGCCTGGAAGGCTCTTCCCCTAACTGTCCTCTTGAAAAACTCCTTTTCATTCTTCAAGTTTAGCTCAAGTGCTCCATGACTCACCCAGACAGTCTGTGTATCTCTTCCATCCTTCCACTGTTTCTAGTAATCCAGCATTATACTACTCATTAAATTGTAATGACTTGTCAGCATGTCATTCTCTTCATCCCATTCTTTGATTTTACAATAATCCTGGTGCCCAGTGCGGACCCTGGTACATGATGGGTATTCAATAAGCACTTGCTGAACAGATTAACAGGCTTCAGTATAAAGTTCAGACTGGTGCTCAATAAAATAAGAGAATCTCAAGAGTTATTAACAATATAATACAATCAATCAGGAAGACTAACCATAAAAACTAAAGTGCGTTCTCATTTTGGTTTTAATAGAACTCCAAGCTTTAGAAATTATAGTTCAAACATAATTAGACCCAGAAGATATTCTAGACCATATTGTGACAGAAGGAGGCTCATGAGGCCAGTGGAAGGAGGCAGAGATCATGACCAAACTAGTACCAGAGACATTCCACAGGATTCACATTCTTATTTTATGTCCCAATCAGCAAAGTAACATTGACTTTTTGCCACCTAGTAAATTATCTGAATAATGAGTCACTAAGAGACATAAAAGCACATCAAGAATACTGATTGTCTTTAACACTAAATGAAGAGTCTATAGAACTAGTTATGTCCCTTTTATTCTTTTAAAGGGACAACCAGTTCTTGGACAGTTTCACTGTAATGGAAACAGAGCTAAGTCTGGAAACCAGCCCATCTTCACAGTTCAAAGCTTCTCTGGCCTAGATTGCTCAAGCAGACAGGATATTCACAGTTAGATAAGGGCAGAATATTTCCACATTTTCTAAGTGAGAACTGAGGGAATATGCACTAAAGAAAAATTTTTTGAACACACACTGCAGAATGCCGCTCCTTATGTAGCCTGCTGACTGCCAGTGTAAAGCTGCATCAGCTACCAACCAATGGAGACTGTGAAAATCAGTGGTATCAGGATCAACATTGGGTCCCAGAGGCTTCTGGGTAAAAACCCCACAGAGAAGAGGGAAAGCAAATCTTGAGGAATATATGGTGGTTGGTGGAATTCTTATACACACACACACACACACACACACACACACACACACACACACCCCTGACCATGACATTACAGATGGTGTCTATCAAAGCAATTGTAGTCTATAAAAGCTATTATGGGGCCTCAGAGTCCTTTTCAAGCCTGAGACATCCTATGTAATCCAGCCATGGGTGAGACATTCTTGTGGGACCTGCCTGATTCTGGGGTCAGTACTAGGAAACTCATTCTTGCTGCCCCTAACCTACATTCATCAACATAGCCTTTACCAGCAAAAAAGCTGGTACCTTAGTTTTCACCTGCCTGATTGTTGTGAGTATCCCAACTGGTTCAAAATTCAATCAGGAAAAACAGGTATACTTACAGCCTCCCTAAATCCCCAATAGGTTTGCAGACATAGTTTATATCACCCACTGTGTCACCACCTTGTCTTTGCCACAACAGGACAGATGGCAGTGTCTGATGAGCGGCCTCTGGTCCTTCAGGGAGACACTCAATAATCAAATGGATCTCCCAGATAAAAGCCCTCATCTTCAGTGTTTGCAATTTCTGGGGTGCAAATACCCACAACCTGGCTGATTCCAAGCACCGTTGGGCCAGAACTGAACAGAGTTGGGAGGAGATGTACACAATCCGCTCTCTCCGGCCATTAAGGAACCAACTCAGACAACTTGCATCATCTCGTCAGAGCCAGAGAAAACATCCTTCCAGAGAGGCTGAGCTTCTTAGCATGTGGCTGGGTGCACACTTCTCAGCTGGAATGCCTGTTTGGTGATTGTTTGCTGCCCTGAGAACTGGCTCAACTATAGGGAAAGGCCAAGCTTTTGTGCCATGTTCTGTGGCATGCCTACTGCCAGTTCAATACATAATTAAAAAAAAACCAAGATGAGAACAAGGTCACCTTGCAGGTGGCCACACCAGGAGCCAGCCCAGGGTGGGTTACAAGGACTTTCTTCCTAAGTTCTTGCCATTACACATTTCCTTAGTCTTATTTTGGAGTTCATTAATCACATCCCCATCACATAAGAAAGGTCATTTTTCTTCTCACCCTCAAAAAGACATGGTAAGTATGTGACCAGATGGAGGTGGTAGCTAGTGCTATAGTGGTAATCATTTTGCAATTTATAAAAATATCAAATCAACACCTTGTACATTTTTAAACTTACATAATACTATATGTCAATTATAACTCAATAAAACTGGGGGAGGGGTGATGGAGGAAGAAAGGTCATTTTTCTGTTCCTAGCTTTGATTTTTTAAGCAACATAAATACTAGAGTTTGAATTCTGCATATCAGTTGAATGGTCATAGGCTGGTTGCTGATACCATCCTGATCCTTATTTTCCATATTTGAAAAAAATGGAGACTGATATATTCCCAGAAGTTTGTTAAAAATATTGTATATAAGGTTCCTAAAACACCTAGGATGGTGTGTGGCATGTATTAAGCATATAATAAATGGTAGACACTGTAATCACTCCTTTGTTGGGGCAGGGGGTGCAGACACAGCCCAAGGAGGTGAAATGGGGAGCAGAGCCCAGCAAATGCAGTTCCTTTCAACTCCTTTTTTGTTTCTTCAATTTGTGATGTTTACATTAGCGTTGACTTTCCCATGTCTAGTTTGCCTCAAAACATAAAATGTCTTCAGTTGTTTTTGCTTAAATTTCACTGGGTGCTGGGAATGCAGAGAAGACTCAGTGCCTATCCTAAGATGATGACGGTCTAGGGAGAAGGGCATGCCAACCTTGGACAGACTGTCTGTCTGACACTCACCTGTTAGATTTAATTCCATGGCTTCCTGTGATGTTATACAACCATCTTCTCACCTGCCTCGCTCCCACTGGCTTTCTTCTCATATAAGTCCTTCACACTCTCAACTGTGGAAGACTAATAACTACGTGGTTAGGCTTTATCGGTTCCTTAAACGGGTTTTCTAAATAAAGGAGAATCTGCTCTTGAAGAGAGAAATATGCTTTAAAATGGAAAATAAAAATAAAAAAGCAGTGGCTCTATATGTAAAGCAAAGAGATCTGCCTACTCGAAATTTAGATTTTAGGAAAGAGGCTCTATTATTCCCTTTCATTTCCACCCACCGAGCCTTTCATTTGGTGAACATGTATAGATGCCTGCCTTGGGCCAGGCACTGTATAGGCATTAGGTTAAGATGAGCTAAACACGGTGCCTGCCCTCCAAGAGTTTATGGCCAAGTGGAGAAGACAACAGTGAATTAGAGGGCAGTGCGGTGAAGGCTGTGGCAAAGTCACGTTCAGGGCTTCAAGAATACAGAGGATGTTGGCATCAATCAATTTGGTAAAATGTGCTCTCTCGTGTGTTCCCCTGGCCAAGTCAATCTCCATTACTGTAAGAGCAGTGTTCCTGGCACAGAGAATCAGAAGGTATTTGTCCTGGCTTCCCAATAAGATACAAGTGGTGTGTCTTAATATTTGCCTCCTTCCTGCTAAAGCCATAAAGCCTGTTGAGAAACTGGTCTCAATCTGACAGTCTCCTAGAATCTGTACTCTGTGTCTTTGAGGACATTTCAGGAAATGACAATAGGGGACTGTCAATGGCTGGAAACATCACCTCGGGTCCTACGGAGGGGTTGTTTATAAATTTAGGGGGGAGTGAGAGCTTCTCAAGATGCTTTTTTTTCTTTTAATTGAAAAAAGGTGTGTGGCTATCCGGTGACCACAGTGCTACTTTTTCTGGTTTTGCTCTGTGGAAGAATGAGAGAAAGTGGCAGTCCTCCAAGGAGGGAGATGTGATGCTTTATTTTTCTCACTCTACTAACAGTTTTTCCTCAGTTTAATGAATGGCAACTAAAATAACAGAGAGCAACTCTGGATGGCTATAAGTACAGCCATGTTACTCCATTGCAGAGGTAAGCTTCATGTAAGCTGAGAGATTTCAATGGCAAATTAAAATGGGAAGAGAAAAAAGCCAGGGTTTTGTCTACATAGATGTATAGGAAATTTAACCAAACATAATTAATAAGACTTAGTTAATACGATGATAAAAATAAGGTGTTTATTTCTTTAAATGTTGCTCATGTTTAAATATTGAGCTTTTTAATGTTCTTATATATCTCTCTCAATGTTATATTTTGTAAAACAATGACTGGGTAGAAAAGCAGGGTTTCTTTCAATTCACCTGTCTGCTGTGCAGACTCTCTGACCAAAACTAAGATACCTCAAGTGATCTTAAATCAGGATATTGGAATTGCAAGAACACTCTATAAGGGAGTTGGGATTATCAGACTCTTATGGGCAAAAGTAGGTTTACATTTGTGAGTACGCAGAACACAATTTATTCTTGCATCATTATTTATTATTTATTGTATTGCTTTCCATATGAAGAACTGTAAACCTATGTTTGCCCCACCCTGAGCCAGCTGAGGCCCTAATCGACAGCATTAATGGCCAGGCATGTTGCGTGCAGACACCTCCAGATGATTCCAGGGCCTAACCATGAGTCTTCAGAAGCCCCAGACATGTGGAGCAGAAATGAGCTGTTCTTGCCAGGCACTGGCTGAATTAATGGACTCACAGAATCTATGAGCTTAATAAAATTGTTCTTTCCGTTAAGATTTTTTGGTTTTTTATTGCCGTTGGGGAGGAGGGGCGGTAATTATGCAGCAATAATAACTGCAATAGTCAGTATCTTTAAGTCCCCCAAGCCAGATAGCCTCTGTTACAGTATCCAGAGAATAAATCTACCATCTTTATCCAGAATGGAAGAGAAGCAAATGCCAGTCATTTGGATTTAGGGAGAGGATCTCAGCATCTAACGGTTTTGTTAATGCAGTTTCGGTCTATCTTGTTATCTTTGATCACACACATATTCCCACTTCTTGTATCACACTATTATGAGCATTATGGTCAAATGACAAATATAAATAATTAGGATTTAATAATATTTTATTAATATGTTTACAAATTTTTAAGTTCAGGCTTGTTACTCCAAAGTAAATGTGATAATTGGCAGGTAAAACATGACAGTTTTCCTTTATTTCTGTCCCAATTTCCATTCCCTTCTTCAGGCAAACACTGTTATTTCATTTGCTAGTTATACATACACACTAGTGGCCTGGTGCATGAAATTCGTGCATGGGGGCAGCAGAAAAGTGGGGGTACCTCAACCCCGCCTGCACCTTCTCCAATCCTGGACCGCTGTCTCCTAACTGCTCACCTTCCTGCCTGCCTGATTGCCTCCAAACCACTTCCCTGCCAGCCTGATTGATGCCTAACTGCTCCCCTGTCAGCCCAATCGCTCCCAACTGCCCTCCCCTGCTGGCCTGATCACCCACAAATGCCTTCTCCTGCTGGCCCAATCCCTCACAATTGCCCTCCTCTCCCATGACCCACTTCCTCCACTGGGCCCTTCCTCCACTGTGCGTGCAGCCATCTTGTGGTGGCCATCTTGTGATGACGTCACATGAGGGCACAAGCACCACCTAGGCTTTTATTAGTATAGATGTCCTTCCAGGCTTTTTCTATACATTTACAGACATCTGAATGTACATACAGTTGTGATAGGCAGAATAAAGATCTCCCAAAGATATCTACTTCCTAATGACTGCAACCTATGGTATATTAGATCATATAGCAAAGAAAAATTAAGGCTGTTAGTCAACTGACTTTAAAATGGGAAGATTATTTTAGATTATTTGGGTGGACTCAATGGTAAGGATTCTGGTCCTTAAATGGGAAGGACAACAGAAGAAGTCAGAGTAATGAGATGTGAGCAAGACTCAACTGGCCAGTGCTGGCTTTGAAGATGGAAGGGGGCCAGGAGCAAGAACCACAGGCAGCCTCAAGAAGCTGGAAACGATAGGAAAACAAATTTTCCCCTAGAGCCTTCAGAAAGGAACACAGCCCTGTCAACGTCTTCATTTTAGTACACTGAGACCTAATTAGGCCTCTAGAAACTTAAGATAATAAATTTGTGTTAACTTAAGCCACTAAATGTGTACTAATTGTTGCAGCATCAATAGAAGACTAATAGACAGACACTGGGAATTCATCAATAAATGGCCCATCCAGTTCACCCAACAGACAGACAAGGACCCCCAGACATCCGATGAAAGCCTCATGATGAAAGATAAGAGAATGAAAGAACCTTTTAAAAAAGTCTTGGTATTGTTAAATCAGTTCATCTTCTCCTGTAGGATTTCTGGATTTTTGTGAATTGAAAAGCAAAACTTACCCTCCTTTCCCATCAAGATGCTAAAATTAGTTTCCTATATTTTCTTGCAATTTGTATGATGTTTTGATTTTTAAGTTTTAACTCTTATATTCTCTCCCTTCTACCTATAATGAGCCTGGGCAATGGTCTCAACCTAGGGCACATACAAATTATCAATGCCATTATACCATGGTCTCCTCGACACATCCCCCACCCCCACCCCACCCCGGAAGATCTAGTAAGATCAAGTGGTTTAATGATTACAAAAGAAATTTTAAAAAATAAATTTATAAAAATATATAAAAAACACTACTCAGATATAAAGTTTTAGGCAAAAACCAATGATGATTATCAATTTCAACAGCCCTTCTCTTTACCAATTATTTCTAGGTGCTTCCTCCCATCCAGAGATGGTGTTCTTGAATTCCCTTTTGTTCCCTCCTCATCTCTCCAGTTCAGCATCCCAGTGAGGAATTCTGCATTGCCTGGGAGACCAATTTTGCATAATCAGAAACAGCCCTGGGCAGCGCAGGAATCTTTGATCTCTATTCTAGCTGAGACTACAGATTTGGAACAACTTTGATAATGGCGGGTGCTTCACACAGACACACGCAGATTCTCCTCTGGCTCCACCCTGCTGGAGTTTATTACTAGGCCAGGATTCCAAACAGAAGCTCCATTCACTTCATCTCTCCTTCAGCTGCAGAGGGTGGCAGAAACACACCCTGGGCAATCCTTGAACCTGGGTAGGCTTGTTAATCAAAGTTTCTCCAGCTTCATCTAACAACAGGGGTGTGTTGAATAAAACTCCCAGAGTCAAGTGTTGGCTCTGCCTCCTTGAAAGGAAAGAAGTGAAACAGGAAAGGCATCCAACTGAGATAAAAGCTAAGCTAACAAATGATAGCATTTCCAAAACAAATCATTGGGCTTGAATGTCCTGGAATGAAATAGAAGAGAAGGGAGTGTCAGAGAAGAGTACAGGCTGAACTCAACCCTCTGGTCAACAGAAGGCAGGGGGCTGACAGAAGACCTTGATATGAAATGTATGTCTTTCTGACAGATTTCCCAAGAGCCCACCCTGCCTGTATCATTCTGTTCTTTCTTTTTTCCTGTCTTCTTCACAAGATGCATGCTGAGAGGACATGTTAGTTAGGCTGTCATTCTGTGTTTGAAATTGTTTCCACTGGTTCAACTAAGTAAACAATGTATTAGAGCAGCGGTTCTCAACCTGTGGGTCGCGACCCCTTTGGAGGTCAAACGACACTTTCACAGGGGTCGCCTAAGACCATCGGAAAACACATATATAATTACATATTGTTTTTGTGATTAATCACTATGCTTTAATTATGTTCAATTTGTAACAATGAAATTGGGGGTCACCATAACATGAGGAACTGTATTAAAGGGTCGCAGCATTAGGAAGGTTAAGAACCACTGTATTTTTAAAGAGAAATACAGAGTGATTGAGAAGAAATAACCTCATCTTTTTAGCACAGACAAGGAGGGGTGAGCAATGTGGACCAAATGAGACAATGGAAAGCTGTTTGATAGTAGAGCCAAAATCAAACCCAGGCCCTGAGGGTCCAACACTGGTTCCTATATCCTGGTCAAGCCTCCACTATAAATCCCTGGTGATAAGACACATGAAGGTGATCTCTGAGTCAGAGTGCTGAAGAAACACAGATTGGCCACTGGGGTGTGCTGCAGGAAATCATCACAATGCATGTTTTTTTGGTACCTTCTCTGTTCCAGGCATTGTGCTAAGTTGGAAAGGGCATGACGATAAGCAAGACACTATGTGTCCCCCAGAGACACATAATCCAGCAGAGAAAATAGAAAAACAAGAACATGTAATCCAGTCATTGAAGAGTTTCAATAGGATGTGGTGACTCTGTTCATTACATTTCTTTGGTTTCAAGGATGACCTTGAACTTCTTCAAAAGAAGATGGATTTTATTAGAGCTATATTATGGAAAAAAAACAAAAATGAGTATTGAAAAAGGCAGTGATATAGTGGAGTGTCAGAGTCAACTGAAACCTGGGATTTAAATGCTGTTAAGAACTATTTTCCATCTCGAGCAATTGCATCCTTCTTTTCCTCTTTCTATGTTGACCATCCTCTGCTTCTCTAGCAGAGTCTTCAGTAGCATTCAGCTGTTGGAGAGAGACTATTTGTATTTTTTCTTGATTTCCAAGCCTGAAAGTGCTGGGAAGGTTGTTATTGATTCATCTTGATTGTGTTCCCACCTCTGACTAATGTACTGAGGTGAGAAAGCAGATACATATAAGAGCACAGAAGCTTCAGTGAAAACCTCATACCTACCCTCTTCACCTTGGTAAATGCCTCCAAGATTCACCTCACACTTTTGGTTGTCTAGCTTTTCTGTGTTCTGTTTTTCCTGCAGTATCCATACTCTCCTTCTCTGCCCAGATTACTCAAAATGATGAGTGATTTGAACGATCTGTATAGTTTGAATTGCCTCATGGATCTCCCACCTCAACTCCGTGAACATTGGCCGTAGGCTCATGAAGTATATCCACTCCAGACTCCCAGATGCCAGGCACCCTTGCCTACATAGCGAAATTCACATGTCCATTGAATGACCACATGGAGCTATTCTATCAAGAAAGCTGGAAGAAATGTGTGTCTAGAGCCCAAAGAAGCATTGGGATTGAAGGTACTGATTATGGAGAATCCTGGCAATGACAGTTGAAGTTCTGGAAGTATATAAGATTACCAAAGAAGAAAATGGTATATGAGAAGTGAAAAGGACCAAAGAGAACCTGGTTTATATATGGGATAAGCAAAGTGTAAGAAGTCTTTAAAGTAACAGAAAGAGAAAAGATGAAGAGAAGGGCGGGAATTTGATTGACTTAGAAGTTGTCAAACTTGTGTTATGCTGTAGGCAACTCTCAACTATCCACTGATCAGCAAGTGGTACACTTTCCAGATCCATGATTTCTCCCTCTTTTTCTATTTATAGCCCTCTATTTTACTTCTTGATAATATTATCTCTTTGGGACTGCAAAAGCAGCATTTTGCTTTCAAGCACGAGGCCTAATAAAAAGGATTGACTGGGTAGGAGAATGGCTAAGGTGCAAAGTAAGGAATTTTATTTTATTATTTATGGATTTTTATTCATCCCTCCAATAATGCATTAAAATTTTTACATCACTCCAAAGTTGCTAGGATTCTAAGCAGCAAAGTGACAGACTTCCAAATTTAGGAACCAAGGCACGTAAAATTTCTTATTATTCTCTAGAAAAATCTTTCAGTCATTCTGTTGTCCTTTTATTTACACTCTTGGCATTTAAATCATATCAGGAAATGGATAACTCTACTGAGAAAAATATGTATGCATTCATAATGGCCTTCATTGCCTAACTGCTTTGGCCAATTTCCAAGTTTCTGAGTATATGTCTAAGATGGTCGTGCCCAGCAGCTGTGGAAGGTTGTAACCATAAATTAACATAGTTGTTGGAGGCCATAAATGATTTAATAAGTAGTTCTTCTCTCATCAATGATGTAAAATCTTCCCTAAGGTTTTAAAAATCAAATCCTGTGGGTCAGATTATGGTTCTTTGCTAGGCAAGGTGCATGTCCATGATGTGTGTTTTTTTTTTAAATAAACAGCTTATACAAATTTTCTGCAAAAGCCATTTGTCATCAACTCCTGAAACTAGAAATAATGGAGATTTCCCAGTGCCCTTCAAAAATTCCTTTCTTTTTATGCTTTGAACTATGAGCCAACTGAATCAATCAGAATTCTTCCAAAGAAACAATAACAGTTACAATAAGTAGAAGTAGCAATCACAGTAGTGGTAGTACCACCTTGGAGTATCAATACCAGAACCACATTCAGAGTAGCAATACCAGAACCATATTCAGAGTAGCAATATCAGAACCATACTCAGATTAGCGATATCAGAACCACACTCAGATTAGTAATACCAGAACCACTCTCATAGTAGCAATACTAGTGTCACACTCAGTTGGGCACTTCAAATATTTAGTGACAGGGATCATGGTAACTCCTATCATGTCTGCACTGTACTAACCTTCACTTATCCTACTTATCTTAGACATTCCTCTTGTGATCCATTTGAGGACCACCTTTTAAACTTGGGATTTAACTAGAACAGAAGGCAGCAGTAGGATTTCTACTTCCTAGCATCTGAATACTGATTTTTTTTCTGCACAAACTTAGCAATCTACTTCTTGTTTATTAGAACACATTTGATAGAATGGTTTATGTAAATCATCACACTGCATTGAGGAAAATCTGAAAGTTGAATGCCAGGAATTTGGGCGGGGGGGGGGGGGGTACAGAGAAATTTAAAGAAACATTTCTTCCTGAGGAGCCATGGACAAAGAGTGGGTAAAATAGCTTACTACTTTTAAGAATTATGGGAAGGCAAAAATGAGTTAAGAAATATTAAGAATGATAGTAGAAGAATTTGAATGCAAGGTAGGATCACAAGTGAGATGTGAGGGAGAATAGCGGAACCAAACGTGAGCCAGAAATAGATGGTGTATCCCAGAGCATCCTCTTTTCACAGTATCCTGTGAATGTTTTGGGAGTAGGAAGCATGGTTTATTAGATTAGACTATACTAGATTTACGTGATTAAATATTTACTACAAAATCAGATAAAGCACTTATAAACTTCATCTTCATTGGTGGTTTCCAAATGCTAAATAAAACATTTGATCCTAAGTGGGCTTCATCATTAGTGCTATTCACAGATTATTTCTAGCTTTCATTTCCTAGACATTGCACTTCCTCTTTGAAGTCTGATGTGGTCATGTGACCACCTTCAGATATGTGATTTGTGAGTGGGAACTTTAGAAGTCAATGTACAGTTTGCCACATTTCCTTCCCACTGCTGAAATGATTAAAGCCTGTGTTGAGATGTGCATCTACTAGTTTGAGTCTCTGAGGGTCTCTAGTGAGCTAAACCTTTCTTCTGACCTACTTGAGACATGTAGCAGAGTTGAGAATTAGGATTACAAACTGGACAATTTTGAGAGTGAAAGAGACAAAAGGACAATTCATAAATGTATGGTCATCCTTGGGAGATCTAAACTTGTGTTAAGCCACTGAGATTTATGGTTGGTTTTTACTGCAGGATAATTTAGCCTATCTTGATTAGTAAATCAAGGCATGATTAAACAGTTTATAATACCCTATTTCAAGAAGGCTAACAGGTGAACCATGCAGTTCTCACTATAACTGTGAAGGGTTAGTAAGAATTTAAGTTCCAATATCTATGTCTAAGGTGAGGTCATCTATTATTGGTTCTGAGAAGTAAGTAAACTTCTGGGATCCAGAGCCCTTGGTTTCCATGTGAAGGCTCTCCTCATTTGGATCTTGCAAGGACATACCTGTAGAGGCAATGCATTAGGCAGAAGGCAGCTGACATCAGAAAAGGGTTAATATTGCCCAGAAAGACAAGTCTCCATTTTGCCTGTATGTTCCTATGTGTCTCTGCTTAAAAGTATAGCACCAAATTTACCCCCAAAGAGAGCCAAGTCAACTAGGGGATGTTTTATTTGGCCAATAGAATATTGTAGAGAAAATAAATAAATAAATGTGCATGCCTTTAGGTTAAGCAAGCACTTTCAGGTTTGCCACTGCATTCTGTTCCTTTTTGTTGTTATACCTTATTTTTTCCACTTCTTCACTTCAATTACATTACATGCATGGCTCCTGAAGGCATTTGAGTTTGAACCTCTACAGAGGGACTTTGTGCCTAAGATGGAAAGAGTACATAGGGCCAATGCTCAGGTGTTCAGTGTGACATAGGGAAAGCAGACATAAATGTTAACAACTTCACTGAGATGATCTCTCAGCACTCCTCAGTACCATCAGCTTGACCTGTCTCTTTGCCATTCCTGGGGCCAACTTGATATCCAACGCCAGAAGCAAGGTAAGCCCAACTAGATGTATATGAATAACTTCTCTCACATGATGTAGGGTAGGAAAAAGAGGGTAATTACACATCTTGGAATAGCCAGTAACATCTGCTCTTGCTAGCACATGCAGGGTAACTTTATTCCTTCTTTTGTGGTTAAATTGGAAAATGAGAAAGGAGATATAGGCTTTAAGTATTACCAGAATCAAAGCAATAGGTTCAAAATATCCTACTTCGCAATTATGCTCCAGTAGCAATGAGCACACCCAGTGTCAAGATCTTGGTTTTCAATACCATTTGTCAATAAAAGGAACCAGGATCCCTTAGAGAAATATCTGATTCTAGGTCTGGGATAGAGAAAATATAAGATAATTCTGGAGCACCTTGCAGTACAAAAAACATCTCCCTCACATCTCACACAAAAAAGGAGCAAGTCAAAGGTGCTTTGGAGCCAACTGAAAGAGCCCTCAATGGCCAAAGCTGGAAAAAAATGAGAAACAAAATAAATAATATAGTATTGGATTATAACCAAAATATAAAATATACATGAGTCATACTGATAGAAATAAATTATTGAACAAAATAAATGAGAAAGAAGAAACCTTCCTTTCAACAAATTTCATGAAAGAAAGAAAGATATAGATAGACAGATAGATAGATAGATAGATAGATAGATAGATAGATAGATAGATAGATTTAGAGAGATGCTCCTCACTTAGGAGCTTAGTATGACATTCTCCTGAGAGTGGGCTGGATTTAGTGACATTTTTCCAAAGGTTAAAGTATGGGAAGAGGAAAATGGTAACTTCACAGTGGGATCTGGTAAATGCTGCCTTAAACAAGTGATGAAAGTAAGCATCAACAGTGGTGCCACGTGGATCTCAAATACTCTCTGAAGTGAGAACACCACACACTTCTCTGTGGTGTTCTTTCCAGAACCCATAACCTCAATCTAATCATGAGAAGACATCATACAAATCCAGATTGGAAGATATTTTACAGTACTCCTCAAGACTGTCAAGGTCATGAAAAGTAAGAAAAAACTGAGAAACTGTCAGAGGACAGAAGAAAGTGGGGAGACACAACAACTAAATGCAATGTAGTACCCTGTGTTAGATTGTGAAACAAAGAGGTCATAAATAAAATAACTGACGAAATCTGGATAACGTCTGAAGTTTAGTTAATAGTTATGTACTGATGATGATGATGATTATGATGATGATGATGATGATGTGCATGTGTGTGTATGTGCACATGTGTGTGCCTGGATTGTTTGTTTGCTTATTTATTTGTGTGTGAGTGCTAACATCTTCTTTTTTCAATGGTGGTTTCTTGGTTGTGACAAATGCACCATGATGATGTAGGATGTTAACAGTGGGAGAAACTGGGTGAGGAATATACAGGAATTCCCTGTTGGTTTTATTTTCAACCATTTCTTACATTTTCAACATTTCTGTAAATGTAATTTTTATTCTAAAATAAAAATTCTACTTAAAAAAAACACCTCTTGGCTGTACTCTGGAATCAGATGTAGACAACCCAGCTGCAGACCTCTTCTAGGCACATCTCTTCTCAGAAGGACAAGAATGAGCTTACACAGAACCCACGTCTTCCCTTCTTTACCATGTCCCAGATACTCCAGACCCTGTAATTCCTTATCTACATGTCCCAAACTTGTGCAGGCCTCTTCTGGGGCTCCAAATTCCAAAGGGTGGACTCTGTGATCTTTTAAACCCACCCAGGCCTTGGTGCTGGCCGTTGGGAGGCTGTTGGCAAGGTAGTGTGGACAGAGCTTTGGCAGGTAAGCTAGTGTGCCTTCATGCAGCAGGCTTCCTGTGTGGTGAGACAGAGTGAAGGGATGGGAAAGGAAGGTGAGTGGGCTGTCAGTGTGGATCACGAACCAGAGACTAGTTGTCTCATGCCATCATATTCTGGAGGAACTCTGAAGAGTCCAAGAATTCTAAGGTTGAGCCTGGCCTCCCAGATCTTTCTAAAGACATATTTGTGAAAGTATACTAATTTACTGGTCTCTTATCTTGATGTAAAACAACTAAGTATTTAGACATATGGCATGGGGTCTCCATTGGTATCTTGCTTGGGCCCTGTGTGTACAGGGTGAGAAAGCACGTGGGATGGTCTCTGTGATGCTTTCCCTGCACCCACTCAAAGTGGTACTAATGGTTTGTTGAACTCTCACCCCTGCTCTACGTAAGTATATCATAGTAAAGGGTGCAGACACCCAATTTAAAGGGCACACACCCTTCTCTTCACTTCTCCCATTTTCCTCCTGCCTACTGAGCCCAGAGCAATGGAAAAATGGAGAGATTTGGAAATGTCATGTTTTCCCTCTAACACCCTGGTGCTCACCCAGGTTCCACCTCCACCTTCCTATCCCTCCACCCAACCTGATTTTAGTCTCTGCCTCTACATGGAGAACAAAGAAAGTTCATCTGAAAGGATTTAAAAAAGGGGTGGAGTGGAGTGGAGTGGTAGACTAGGACAGTGATGGCGAACCTTTTGAGCTCGCTGCGTCAGCATTTTGAAAAACCCTAACTTAACTCTGGTGCCGTGTCACATATAGAAATTTTTTGATATTTGCAACCATAGTAAAACAAAGATTTATATTTTTGATATTTATTCTATATATTTAAATGCCATTAACAAAGAAAAATCAACCAAAAAAATGAGTTCGCGTGTCACCTCTGACACGCGTGTTGCAGGTTTGCCATCACTGGACTAGGAGGAAGAGAAGGAGTCACTGAAACCAGAAGATAAAAACATCCAAAGAACTATTTTTCAGTTTACAGTGGCATTTGCTCTGTGATTAACCTGAGGCTGAGAAACAAGCCATTTTCCACTTCACTGATGATTAAGTCACTATTTTTACTCCTAAGAATGACCATTTTCATCTTTTTCCTTTTACATAAATGAAAGTAATAATCTAGTAGCATTTAACGATGTGAAACATTCAAATAGAGGTCTTAGAAGAACATCTCTCTTTTAGCCCAAATAATATCTTCTCAAGAATGTGTTGATTCACTATGGAAGTCACTGTATGGCAGCTCATCATAATCTCTAATATTCCAATCCCAGGCTTCGTCTCAGACCAGCTCACTCAGAAACTCTAGGGAGAGAATCTAGGCATATGTATTTGGGATTCCCCAAGAAATCCCAATGTGTAGCCAAATTTGAGAACCACTAAAATAATGTGTTAATTCACATACCTAACCCGTTAACCAAGCAATCAACCAACAGCTTCACTTTCCGTTTATTGCTCTGTCTCCTGGCTGCTTTACACCAGCCCATGATTCATGTCAGACTGGACATTCAGTCCAGGCCCCCAGTGGTCCATAGGACATGATTGTGTAAATTAAAGCAGGTATCCCCTCCTCCCAGACACATTGCTTCATTCTGTTAGAAAATTCTCTTAATATTGTAAACTGACTACACAGGAATAAAATCTGTTCATCTCTCATGAAATTGTTGTAACAAATATACAGATCAATGATATCTGCAATGCAAATAAAGAATCTTCGTATGCAGCAGCCTTGTACAGCACACAACCTGTACAACCATATATGATAACCCCCATTTAATCAGGGGAGGTGTGGGATTCCAACTCCCTAAATCCCTAATCTGAGCACAGCCAACTTGCTCTTTGACTCCTTTCCAGTCAGGATAATCCATCAAGCAGGGGCACAAATTTCCAAAGCTTAAATACACACTCTTAGCACTAAGAAAGGCTTTTGTTCTTTTTTTAGTAGATTACCTAAGTGAGAAGTCCTATAAAAGGCATAGAAATTAAATCACATTAAGTTATTTATTTAATGAGCCATCTTTATTAAAAATTATGATGTTGCATGAAATTGGAGCTGTCCTGGAAAGTCTGAGAAGGATGGCTGCCAACCTCTAACTTCCACATTGAAACCCTGCAGCTCTGCTCTCCAGTCCCCCATGAGGGAATGTTGTGCCTCATTTTGCTCTCTACACCCAGCAGGTTCCTTGCAGTGTAGAGGGCACTGGTGACTATGGTGGCTCTGACCGTCCTTGCTGTGCTCTCCCTCCATGGCCTCTCATGCACAGAGATGGCTGCTTGAGAAGAAACAGCTAATCCTTGTATCTCTCTTCTTACTAAGCCTTAGTAAGCACAGCATGATGGCAATGCCATGGGGGAACCTGGGCTCACTGATGACTGAGGAAAGGAGAGACAGAAACTGACAAGGGTGGTGATGTTCCAAGAGACACACGGAGCATTTGTCCCACAAAAGATCAGGAAATGCACCTTCAGAAGAGGAATGCTGGGAAACACCATTTGTGGACTTGAGCAGAGCATCTTCTCCGCCCACCCATGGATGACTCTAACCTTGGCCCCAACTTTGCTGGCCCTCATCAGATAACAAGAAAACCTTTACTCTTCAACAGGGACCCTGTTTTCTCTCTTTGCTTCCAGTGACTGTTAGGCACCTCCAAAATCCTTTCCCAGCAGCTCTTTCCTGAGAACTTGCGCATTCCTTCCTTTTCCCCAAATTTACCATCAATTTCCTCAAGTCTCAAGATGACAGTAACTCCAGTGTCTTTTTGTCATTAATGTTTGCCTGATCATGTAAGTACATCCACACTGATAAGCATAATAGAGAGTTGATTCTAGAAGGATAAGGTACATTTATCATGATGGAGGAGGAAGTAGTTATCACAATGGCAATTCAGGGTGGATATTTACACATTTTTAAAGAATAACTATGCTTCAGGTAATGCTTTATAATAAGGTGTTCAAGTTGCTGTTCACACAAATCTTCTTACTGATAAACTTAAGGCCTGGCTGCTCTTCCGGGACAGAGACATCAGAGAACAAGCTCATGTCAGACACAACAAGTCTTGGATGCCTGAAAAGGAGTGCTCTGAAGTCGAGAACAGAACATAAAAAACATAACTCCATAATTACCACAGGGAACAAGTCAGATGTCAGAAGCAGCTCATAGAGCCATGAAGAGGCCCTAGAATCTGGATATGGGAGCCAGAATTTATATTCCAACTCTATGACTTACTAACTATATTAACGTTTGCCTGATTATGTATGTACATCCACACTGATAAGCATAATAGAAAGTTGAGAGAATTGTACACTATAAAATGGTGAGTTTTGAACAAGTAAGATCTTGTGGGCCTAATTTTTTCATCTGTAAAATATGATATTAACTATATCTACTTTTTAAAGTATATAATAGAGAATTTTTATAAAAAGGTGTTCAAGCAAAAAATTGCACTCAAATCTTCATAGAGACACTATTTACAATAGCCAATTGGTGGGCTTAACCCAAACGTCAACAACTGATGAATGGATAAACAAAATGTAATAGATCCATACAATAAAAAGGGAGAAAGTATTGATACAAATTACCGCATGGATGAACCTTTAACATTATGTTAAGTGAAAGAAGCCGGACACAAAAGGCCACATATTGTATGATTCATTCATAATGAATAATCAAAATAGGTAAATCCATAGAGACAGAAAGCAGATCAGTGGTTGTCAAGACCCAGAAGTAGGGAGGATTGGGAAATTACTTCTTAATAAATACAAGGTTTCCTTTTGGGATGATGAAAATATTCTGGAACTAGATAGTGATAATGGTTGCATACATTGTGAATGTTCTAAATGCCACTAAATTGTACACTATAAAATGGTGAGTTTTGTTACATGTGTTCCAATACAGGTACCCCCCCCCAAAAAATATATGTAAAGCACTTAGTACAGTTTCCAGCACTTGATAGGCATTCAATAAATAGCATTTCTTATTCTTCTTTGATTGACAACATTTTGTTAAGTTTGCTTGCTCTCTCCCGAGGCCCACAGAATGGAGATGAACACAAGGTGCATCTCATTGGCAGAACCAGATTTGCACCTGGAACCAAACTTGCATCTGGCAAGAAAGTCTAGGAAATGTGCTACTAAAGGAAGTATCAGCAAAGGGCTAATAACGAATATGGAGCACAGCAGGGCACCGTGTGCCCCCACAAGAATGACGTTCTCAAGGTGTCTGCAGCCTTCAGTACAGGAGTTTTCCCTACACATCACTATGGCCCCATCTCAGGACACAGTGCTGGGCTGCATCATCAAAGTTCCTTCTCCAGGAGGTCTGGAGTGGTGCTTAGCACATGAACTTTTAAAATCTCTACAAGTAACTGCACGGCCAGGGCTGGGGACCGCGAGCCTAGAAAGTAGGCCAGGACAAGACTATGAGGAGAGAAATGAGAAGATAGAGAGGAAGTGTTATACAAGCTCAAGACAAGCCTGGGGAACTCCCAGCTTCCATCTGGGGGAAGCATGGGAAAGGAGCTCAGGAAGGTTTTGTGGAGGAGGTGGCATCTGTAGCAGGAGAATTGGAATATGAGTTGACGGGACAAAAGCCATTCCAGGTAGACAAAATGGATGGAGCCAAGCCCTGGTGGCAGGAGAACCTAAGCCCTGTTTGGGGATCAGCAGCTTGTGTTATGGACTGAATGTCTGTGTCCCTCTTCAAATCATATTTTGAAACCCTTACCCCAGTGTGGCTGTATTTAGAATAAGGAAGTAATTAGAGTTAAATGAGGTCATAGGGTGGGGCCCTGATCTGATAGGATTCTCTCTCTCTCTTTCCTCACTCCTCCCTCCCCCACCTTCCGTCACATGCACGAACCAAGGAGAGGCCATGTGAGGACACATGGGCACTGAGAGAAGGCAGCCATCTACAAACCAGGAGGGAAGCACACTCACCAGAATCTGACCATGCTGGCATCTTGATCTTGGACTTCTGGTCTCCAGGCTATGAGAAAATACGTTTCTGTTGTTTAAACCACTCAGTCTATGGTATATTGTTATGGCGACCTGAGCTGACTATCACGTTTGCTCACAGCATAGTATGATTCAGTAGATAATGACTGAGTCTGGAAGGTAGGTTAGATCCTGGAAGGCTTTGAAGAAAGTTCTTGGGTAGATGATAGTTCATAAGAATTCCAGTTTTTATAATGATGCCTGAGGTATTGTTTGGACTCCCACCGAAGAAAGACTCAGTATAAAGATAAGCTTGTTATTTCTGGGAAAACCCTTATTTGAAAATGAGCTTCTGCCCTCAAAACACTCTTGAGAAATCTGTCCAGTGAAATTCTAGCTCTGAGATATGTAAGCTTCTGGTGATTTATTCTGAAGTGTAGGCTGAGTCTGCAAGTGAGCAGAGAGTCTAGCTTATTAGGAGAAACTGAGTTAGCACCAGAGTCTCCCAATGCCCCTTTCTCAATATTCATTGTTCCAGAAGGACATAGGAGTCTCATTAAATAACTTTTCCTCATGGGGAACAATGATTGCTGAAGAACAAATATAAAATCAATAACTTTTTCAGAAAGAACTGAGAAGACCAGGTGATGAGGGCTTTTCTTCGTAAGCTCTGGCGAGAGGAACCAGAGTTTACCATCAGAGTGATCATCACCAGAAACCTCTAGGACACTAATGGTTTCTAGGACATATAATAATGACTTTCATGCAGTTCCCTCTACCTTCACATGTGCCAGATACTGTGTTCCATGTTTTATTTATGTTTCTTTTAATCTTGATAACAACTTTATGAGTTAAGTATGCTTATTCCATTTTGTAGATGAGTACACTGAAGTCCAGAGAAGGCCAGATGTGTCCTTTGGAAGGGAGCCAGGCAAGCAAACCCAGATAGAATCTTAAGGCCACCTCTACTCTGACAGGCCATAGGCTCCCTCTCCCTGCCTCCATATCATTAGACTGAAAGGAATCCAGAAGCAGCCTGGAACATGTTATCCCAACTATTCCATCACAAATGGAGAGCCCATTAAGGAGTCAATACCAAAGGAAGGATAGATGTCAGAGATCTTGCTTCATTTACTTTGGGTGTGACTGGGGCATGTGTATTTTGCAAAATCTCCCCTGGTGATTCTTATGTGTTTCCCTAGTTAGAAGCATCCTTAACTAGATCAGGCAGCCTCCCACCAATATTCATTTTGGCCAGGTGCTGGCCCAAAGTCTTCACATAGAGAGTCCTGTTTGTGACCTGAATTCACATACTAGTACAGTGAAGTTCTCTCCACCAAAGACACACAGCTCACAAGACATTCTATTCGGGGACCCTCTCATGAGGATGGATATACTGTTGGTGGTTCAATTAAATGGAGCTACCTATCTCGAGTAGGCTGAATTACAATAAAAAAAAAATCTATCCTTGGCTTTTATCACTGTAAGAAATAGCTGTTAAAAATACTTCTCATTATTTCACAGAATTGTTATTAAATGCTTTGTGTAGTGAGTTGAATAGTGTCCCCCCAAAATGGTATGTCCAAATCCTAACTCCTGAAATCTATGAATGTGATTTACTTGGAAATAGTATCTTTTGCAGATATGATTAAGTTAAAGATCTTGAGATCATCCTGGGTTTAAGCTGGGCCCTAATCCAATGGCTGGTGTCCTTACAAAAGAGAGGAGAAGGAGTTTTGCAATGCAGAGGGGAAGGCCAAGTGAAGGCAGAGGCAGAGATTGGAGGAAAGCCAGGGAACACAAGAATGCCGAGAAGCTAGGAGAGAGGCATAGGTTCTCCATCAAGCCCTCCAGAAGCAACCAACCCTGCCAACATCTTGATTCTGGCCTTCTGGCCTCCAGAACTGTGAGAAAATAAATTTCTGTTGTTTTAAGCCACAAATTTGCAATAATTTGGTATAGCAGCCCTAGGAAACCAATGCACTTGGTATATGATATTATACTAATACCAGGGATTAGACAACAAATTCCCTTTTAGAATTCAGTACAAGGAAGTATGTGTCTCTCCCAGTAAGCATGCATACTTCCCCTTACTGAACAAGGAATTAGGCAGTGGTTCTCAACCTTCTGGCCCTTTAAATACAGCTTCTCATGTTGTGACCCAACCATAAAATTATTTTCGTTGCTACTTCATAACTGTAATGTTGCTACTGCTGTGAATTGTCATGTAAATATCTGATATGCAGGATGGTCTTAGGCTACCCCTGTGAAAGGGTCGTTCGACAGCCAAAGGGGTCGCGACCCACAGGTTGAGAACCGCTGAATCAGAGGGTTGCAACCCAACACATCCTGCACTCTTCTTGTCAGAAAGCTCTGATGGAAGTTAGGGCTTACATTCTGTGATTGCCCATCCTGGATCTTGCTATAAACATCTCCTTGCTTTTCTGTGTTCTTGTGCCCTCTTCCATTGTGAATTTTATTTTTAATTTGCTTACTCTCTGTATATGTAGTTTTATTATAAATCACCTAAAATCTCTTTTGAAAAGAAAAGGTCACAAAATTATAAATAGCAGAGTGACTAAGAGAGGGGGCTCAGGAACCAAATTTCCTAGGTTCAAATCCCAGCCCCATAATTTAGGAGCTGTGGGGTCACTGTGGGGTCACTCCATGCCTCAGTTTTACTCAATTGTGAAGTGGGAATGATACTAGTAGATGCCCTCTAGGGCTGCTCTAAGGATTAAACAAGTTCATACATCCATACAAAGAAAGCACTTAGAACAATGCCTGACATATAAAAGCGTTCAATAAATGTTAGCCATTACTATTATTTATCCATATCACTGCCTTAGTTAAAACCCTCTGCTGGAGGTTCATTGCCTACAGGATGAAGTTCGAGCTCACTATCACAGCACACAAGATTTTCTTCCTGGGGCTGTAGCTTGTCTCTTGACACGGGTGTCCTGTCTGACCCTCCAGCAACGCTGACCACATCTGCGCCCTTGGCTGTCTGCTGTGCTGGGGATGCCCTGGCTGGCTCCTACTCACCTTCCAGACTCGGCTCTGGGTGGCCTTCTCCAGAACCTGGCCAACCCTGTGGCAGTCACCCTCACCTGTTTTCCTCGGCTCCCTGGGCCTGCCTCCATCTCCAGCCTGGCCACTTCCCCAACCTGTTAGAGCAGTGATGGCGAACCTATGACACGCGTGTCAGAGGTGACACGCGAACTCATTTTTTTGGTTGATTTTTCTTTGTTAAATGGCATTTAAATATATAAAATAAATATCAAAAATATAAATCTTTGTTTTACTGTGGTTGCAAATATCAAAAAATTTCTATATGTGACACGGCACCAAAGTTAAGTTAGGGTTTTTCAAAATGCTGACACGCCGAGCTCAAAAGGTTCGCCATCACTGTGTTACAGAGACCTGCGCTGTGTCTCTCTAGTCCAGGTTCATTTCAGGTGTCTCAGTGGGAAGAGAAAGGAAGCACTGAAGTCCTTTGAAGATTGACTGCTAGTCTGTGGTGAGGGCGGAGCCTGCCCCCGCCATCCCCCCAGGATAGCCCCTGAGGAGGTAAAGCTCCAGAGGTTCCACAAACCGCACCCAGCCAGTCAGCGGTGAGATAAAAGCCGGCTTTCCATCAGGGCCTTTGCCTCTCAGGACTGGTGTTGCTCAGTTGGCTAAGTGTCACCCTGCACTGAGCGAGCACCACTGGCCTCTGCTTTTGAGAAGGTTAAAGAGTAACAGCCTCTGAGAGAGAGCTTCCAGGTGGCTTTGTTTAATCAAGTTTGGAAGTGTGACATTAAATCCCCTGAGAAGTTTCCCCTTCTGCCCTCCCCCCTCTCCCCCCCCAGTGTTATTGGGGTATAATTAAGAAATAAAATTGTTATTTATTTATTTATTTATTTATTTATTTATTCATTTATTTATTTATTATAATTTGTTAATCCTCCCCCGAGGATAGTTTCCCATTGATTTTTAGAGAGGGTGGAAGGAATGAAGGGAGGGAGGGGGAGAGAGAAACACCAATGTGAGAGAGACACATTGTCCCTCATGCACCCTGACTGAGCTCGGGATCAAACCTGCAACCCAGGGATCAAACCTGCAACCCAGGTATGGGCCCTTGACCAGGAATCGAACCTGTGACCCTTCGGTGCGAGGGCCAATGCTATAACCACTGCACACACTGGCCAGGGCAATATTGTCAGCTGTTTAAAATATACATTGTGGTGATTTGCTATACATATGTATTGTGAAAGGACTCCCACATCTAGCTAATTAACACATCCATCACCTCATAATTGATCTTCTTTTGTGAGAACATTTAAGTTCTACTCTCTGAATAAATTTGAATGATATAATAGTGTTATCAACTATTGTCACCATTATACTTTATAGACTCAGACCCTATTTGTCTTATAGCTGAAAGATTGTACCCTTTTACCAACATCTCCCTATTTCCCCTCCACCCCCAGCCCCTGGCAACCACTTTTCTACTCTGTTTCTAGGAGTCTGACTTTTTTTTTAGACTCCACATATCAATGATGCCATGCAGTATTTGTCTTTCTCTGTCTGGCTTATTTCACTTAACATAATGCCCTCCAGGTTCACCCATGTTATTGCAAATGGCAGGATTTCCTTCTTTTTCGTAGCTGAATGATATTCCTCATGTTCTTATTGAGGATTTCAGATCTAGAAGGAGAGAGAGAGAAACAGGGACAGAAACACAGAGAGAAAGAATTGGTCAGGCATTGCCCTGTGGTTCTCATCAGAGAATCAAAGAATATCAAACTCAAGGAAAAGACCCGCATGTGGACCTGGGTTTAGCCGGCCTTGGTTCCCACCCCCACCCATAGCCCAGCTCTTCAGGGTCTCCCCACATTTCTACTGAGACCCGTTATTTCTACCAAGAGCAGGAAACATGAGTGTGAAGGCTGCAGACCTAGTGTGTGAGGCCCTGCTCACCTTCTGGGACTGGGGTGTGAGCCCACAGTGTGTGTGTGTGTGTGTGTGTGTGTGTGTGTGTGTGTGTGCACGCGCACGGGGGCGGGGGGGGGCGGGGAGGGGGAAGGGGGGAGCAACCAGGCTGCAGGTTCCCTGACAAGGGACCCCTTCCTTCCCCAGGACCCTCCCAGGGCTGCACCTTTGACACTCTCCACCACTCAGGAAGCCCTTGGGGGGTCTCTGTGCCTGGTATGCAGATGCAGCAAAGTGAGGAGTTATTCCAGCAAGAAGAGGCAGTGTTGGTGGGGAAGTGGGAAGGAAGCACAGGGACTTCTCAGGGCAGCCTGCTGCCATCAGCCAGGGTGGAAACAAATGAGCCTGGAGTCAGGCAGCCCTGGATTAGAGCCCAGTGTGTGAGGAAGAGGGACATGGGAACCTGCTGCATCCAGGTTAGATTGAAAGGCCCGTGGATGGGTCGCCAGCACCAGGCCCTCCTCTCTGCACCCATCCATGAAGGCTGTCACAGCACACACTGTCTGGCAGCCAGAAATCCTGGTACATCATTCTCTACCCACCCCCACCTCCCAGCTGCTCTATCATGCAGCCCAGACTGCCAGGAGCAAAGGTTGATCCTCCTTCAAGGTCACTGGGTCTAGTTTCCTCATTCAGCAGGTGGGGAAATGGAACTCAGTGGTGCTCATAGCAAGATCAGACCTGTTTCAAACTTGAGTTGCAAGTGAATGCATCTCTGACTTTGGAGCAGGGCTCAGATGGTTCACAGAGAGGCCACAAGCCAAAGTCAAGTGCAACCCAGGAGGCAAGGCACGAATCAAAGTCATGGCAAGTGCAGGACGAAAGGCAGTGGAGCAACCCTCAGCCTGAGTTGTGGTCTAGAGCTAAGGTTGGACATCATCAGAGCAAACAGGTCAATAGAGGGTTATTGAGCACCTAGTAAGTGTCAGGCACCCCTGTAAGTGCTGAGGACAGAGCAGGACTCTACATTCCTTACTGAGAAAGAGTGGCTGGTGGGCCAACCCAAGTCTGAAAGGTGCACTGTGGTGTGGTGAGGGGCTCGGGCTCTGTTGGAATTTGACTCCTCTTTATCTCTTATCTGCGTGAACTTAGGCAAACTGCAGAACACTCCGTGCCTCAGTTGCCTGATCCATAAAGCGGGGATATTAAGAGCAACAGCCTCAAAGAGCTGCTGTGAAGATTATATTGGTTAAGCAAAGCACTAAGCCTGGTGAGAATTTAGTGATTATCATCCTGGACACCATTCTTATAATGCTGGGATGCGCACTGCTTGCCCTGCAGAGCATTTTAAAAAGGCCACCTGGGGCTGAACAGCTTGTGTTTCATCAGTGTTGACAAATTGCTGCCTGGCCTCAGACAGGTCACTAATTGTTCTCAGCTTCCATTCCATTCCCCTGCCTTGCAATGGCAGAGGAGGGGAACGCCAGCTTGCTCAAGAGGAGGGATGATGCAGGCTTGCTCAAGAGGCACCAGGAGGCAATATGAGGCCACCTCCAGCAGAGACAGGGTGAGCAGCTCCGTGTTTGCCATGGAAAGAGGTGGCAAGGCAGCCTGATTGCAGGGAGAGTGCCAAGCTGCCGGGGTCCAACCCCAGCAGGTCCAGGGGTCCCCAAAGGCGTGGACGGAGTCGGCGAATAAGAAATGACACGGAGACAGTGTTCAGTTGATCAGCAGCCTAGCCAGGACCTCCAGCCAGGATCTCCAGCCAAGTTCTGGTCTGGATCTCCAGAGAGGTTCTGCTTCAGATCTCCAGCGAGGTTCTGTAGCCATGTTCCCTCGCTAGGTTCTCCAGCCAGGTTCTGTCCAGGCTCTCCAGTCAGGTTCAGTGTCCAGGTTCCAGTCAGGTTCTCCTGCCAATCTCTGTAGTCAGGTTCAGTCCAGGATCCCTTGCCATGTTCTCCCGCTAGGCTCTGTCTCTAGGCTCCGAGGCCAGTCCCTCTCCAGGATCCTCCGGCATGCTCTCTCCAGCGAAGTTCTTCTGTCTCTAGGCTCCGTGTAGGTTCTGTCTTCTTGATTCTGTTCTAAGTTCTGAGTGTTTCTGTCTTGTTACAACTGTATTTATACCAGTTGATTCAATCCTATCATTCTCTATTACAAAGGTTAGGGCGTTTCTTATCTCCATTCCAGGGAGAAAAGATTATGTAGTTTAAGCATGATTGTTCGTAGTTAAAGGGATTAATTACCCGCCTGGCACTTAGTTGAGGGGTTTTATTCCCTCCCTAACTTCAGGGGAAAATCCCTACCTGGGGAAAACAACCTTTCTCAGAGACCTTGGTTAAAACACATAGTGCCAAGAAGGTGAACAAACATATTAAGAACAGTATGCCATATATGCCAGGTCCCTTGAAACAGCAAGGATGGACCGGCTCCCGGCAAATTCCCCCTTTTTTATTTTTTAAAAGCAGGCATTAAAAAGAAAAACCTCAAATGCTCTCTTATATCCATTTTAAGAGTAGGATTGGCGCTTTCCGCTATTACCTGAGTCCTGATCTATCATCCCAGGGAGAGCTTACCAATCCTGCACTTTCCCGGGGTGGAAAGGCTGCAGTGGGGTTAAGGATAAGGCTCCTTGGGCCTACCTTCTCCCATGCCTCTACATTTACCTTTCCGGCACCTTTCCTTCCTCAGAAAAGCATGGACGTATTTCTTGTATAAAATGTTCCGTCTGACTGGGAGTAACCTTAATTCCTCTGCTAACAAGCATATATGTTAAAAGATCAATACGGAGTCTTTTTTCTTTAGACTCAGTATGGCACATCTTCTTAATCTAAAGATCAATACAGAGTCTTCTTTCTTTGGACTCAGTATGGCACATCTTCTCAAACTAAGAATCAATACAGAGTCTTCTTTCTTTGGACTCAGTATGGCACATCTTCTCAATCTAAGTTCTGTACTATCCACCTTCTTACCCTATTTATCCTCTATAGGGGGGGTCTGTAGCACCCTGGTGGAGTCCTATCCGTCCCGAGTGTGGGGGTATTCAAGGGGGGGGCGCTTACCTAAGGGAATCCTGTTCCAGGGATTCCCAAAGGTGTGGACGGAGTTGGCGAAGACTATCCACCCTCTTCCTATGGTGGAGTCTGATCCGTCCCGATTGTGGGGCAAAGACTATCCACCCTCTTCCTATGGTGGAGTCTGATCCGTCCCGATTGTGGGGCAAAGACTATCCACCCTCTTCCTACGGTGGAGTCCTATCCGTCCCGAGTGCGGGGCGCTTACCTAGGGGTCCCTGTTCAGGCGCCAGATGCCGGGGTCCAACCCCAGCAGGTCCAGGGGTCCCCAAAGGTGTGGACGGAGTCGGCGAAGAAGGAATGACACGAAGACTGAGTTCAGTTGATCATCATAGCCAGGTTCTCTGGTCAAGGTCTGGTCAGGATCTCTAGCGAAGTTCTGGTTAGGATCCCAGAGAGGTTCTGCTTCAGATCTCCAGCCAGGTTCAGTCACCAGGTTCTAGTCAGGTTCTCTTGCCATGTTCTATCCAGCCAAGTTCTGGTCTGGATCTCCAGAGAGGTTCTGGTTCGGATCTCCAGCCAGGTTCTGTGGCCAGGTTCTAGTCAGGCTCTCCTGCCAATCTCTGCAGTCAGGTTCAGTCCAGGATCCCCTGCCATGCTCTCTCACCAGGCTCCGCCTCCAGGCTCCGAAGCCAGTCCCTGTCCAGGATCCTCCGGCATGCTCTCTCTAGCGAAGTTCTTCTGTCTCTAGGCTCCGTGTAGGTTCTGTCTTCTTGATTCTGTTCTAAGTTCTGAGTGTTTCTGTCTTGTTACAACTGTATTTATACCAGTTGATTCAATCCTATCAATCTCTATTACAAAGGTTAGGGCGTTTCTTATCTCCATTCCAGGGAGAAAAGATTATGTAGTTTAAGCATGATTGTTCGTAGTTAAAGGGATTAATTACCCGCCTGGCACTTAGTTGAGGGGTTTTATTCCCTCCCTAACTTCAGGGGAAAATCCCTACCTGGGGAAAACAACCTTTCTCAGAGACCTTGGTTAAAACACATAGTGCCAAGAAGGTGAACAAACATATTAAGAACAGTATGCCATATATGCCAGGTCCCTTGAAACAGCAAGGATGGACCGGCTCCCGGCACTGGGTGGGAGCTCAGGGCTTCAAGAGCGTGTGTTCTCGTGAACTGCTGGAAGGGTAGCGTCTGGCGCTGTCAGGCCATGATTTATTGAAAGCTGTGCTCAAGTTAAATCGAGAGTGAAAAAGTTAATTACTGGGCTCTCATAGTAGTTTTAAATACATAATGGCCTCATTTTGATGAAGTTTGGAATAAGAACAAGGAAGGAGAGGATTCAGTGTTTTGCAAATATAACTCAGAAAGACTTGCGCTGTTTATCTGATTTGCTGTCTCCAGGATGCAGTCTAACATAATGTGAGTGTCCAGCCATTAAGAAAAACAAAAACGCCCTTTGTTGTATATCTGTACTGTCCACTATGGTAGCCACAAGCCACAAGCCATGTGTGGCTATGGAGCACTTGAAATATGGCTCATCCAGGTTAGATGTGCTGTAGGTATGTACCCTGGATTTAAACATCCACTGCATGCCCGGCACATGTTAGGCCTGGGAGACAGGGGGATGCAAAGGTCTAAAAGACAGAGGCTCCAGCACTCAAGGATCTGGCCGTCTCCCAGTGAAGCCAGAGTCACAACAAAGAGGCCATCAAATAGCACGGTGAATGATGAATGCTGTGGTGCTCACCTGCTCTGTGCAGAAGTTCCACTTTGTAAAAAGATAGATGGCCAGGCCAGGCCAGACAGACTAATCATTTTCTTGCAATTTTTATTTTAAAAAATTAAAATTTTCAAACAGGAAAGGTAGAATAACAGTGCAATAAAGACTTATTTATACACATATTAAGATAGATAGATAGATGAGAGATGATAGATTGATAGTGAGAGAGAGAGAGAGAGAGAGAGAGAGAGAGAGAGAGAGAGATAATAGATAAAAATACGCACACACTCTTTTTCCTGAATGATTGGGAAATAATATTGAGACAGTATGACCTCAGCTAAAAGCATCAACATGCACAGCACAGACCTACTGATTTAATAGGTCTGCAGCAGGGCCCTGACATCAGTAGTTTTAAAAATTCTCCATTTGGACACACAGCCAAAGTCAAGGGATTATGGGGATCAGGCCCCTCTTGAGAAAGCGAGAGGCTTTTTGGAGGCGACAAAGCCAAAGTTGCGTTTTTAAAATAAATATCCCCAGCTAAATAATAGAGAGAGGGAAGTTCTAAGCAAAGATAATAACGCAGATTCAGAGGCTGGAAATGCCATGCAGTTTAGAACTCTCGGAGCACAAAAGTGCAGGAGGTAAGGCTGGAAAGAGGAGAGAATCATGGGAGCCTGAAATGGCAGTTGGGGGAGTCATGGGGAGCCACTGAGTGTTTCAGGCCGAGGAGGGACATGTCAGTCTGGCTGCCAGCTGGAGAACAGGGTGAGAGAGAAATGATGGAGAAGGGAACACCAGGTAAACTATTGCATTAGTCCTAGGGAGGGCCATGGGAGTCTGAACCGGGGCAGTGGTGGGTCTTCAGAGAGAAGAGGGAAGGATTGGAGGGGAATTTGACTAAGAGATCATCAGAACCCCCTGGCTTCTGGTTCATTTCCCCCCACTCTGGGCTGGAGGGTTCCTATCTGCAAACTTACTTCTCCAAGACAGGGTGATGCAAAGAACTGCTGCCCCAAATCAAATCACTCTCGCCAGGGACCCAGTTCTGAGAGCTGCACTTCTGCCCTGTCCATGGGGTGCCTTGTCCTGGAATCTTGTCCTTGCCTTGTTCCTGCCCTTGTGCCTGCATCCTTCTCACTCTGTCAGAGGTTCCTGAGCCTTTTGCCTGGGTCTCTGAATTCCACCTGCCCCCGTCTTCCCCCCCCAAAAAACAAAAAAAAACTAACAACTCTGTTTTCTATGTACTGCTGGGCCCCTCATGGATGCCAGCTATGCTGCTGGGAAGTGAAGGCCTGTGGTAGAGCCTTTGGGATACCTTTCTCTACCTGCCATAATGGACGTCCCGCTCACTGCCCCACCCACCCATCACCTGCCCTTTCCCTCTCAGTTACCGCGGCCGTGGCGAACTTCCCCATTTCTGGTTTCCATTTCCTCATTTGCACACCAGCTGGAGGCTTGCTCGAGTGATGCCAAGGTGCCTTGCAAGTCACACATTGTCTCATGCTCAGCTCTGATCAAGGATAGCCGTGAGTGTCAGAGCACGCGCAGGACGCTCATCCCTGGGCTGTGGCTATCCTAAGATTTAGCCTCGTGGCCACAAAATTCAATATTCAGTAAAAGCAAAACCACCAGACAGGCTTGTTTTTAGTCACTATCCCAACAAACATGCGTTGGTCAGTTGATTATATTGTTGAATAATATGCTAAATATCTCATTGCTGTCCTCATTCGCCTAGTATCCTGGCTAATGCTTCCCTCCATTTAGCTTAAGTATGTTTAGCTCTTTGCATTTCCCTCAATTTTGTAAATTGAAACAGTGCCTACCACAGCAGCTACCTGTAAGAAGGTCAGGACAGAAGAGAGACATCATTTGAGGACAAACGACGTCAGGCCTGACCCTTGGACTTGTGTTTTCAAGTTCTGCCCTGTTGGCTGTGCCCAGAATGAAATTTGGCTGCCATCTGGCTGTGGTGGCCCGGACCCAGGGACACTGTGTTTGTGGGCAGATCACAAGGGCCAGAGGCATCTCTGTTGCCAAACTCCTCCCAGGAGGGAGGTTCTGAATCCCAGGAACCCCCAAGGTGAAAAGGACGCGCAGGCCACCTACATCAACCCCCCTTTTTATAAATAAGAAAACAAGGACCAGAAATACCAAGTGCCTTCTCCAAGGTCGTCCATCCAATTAGGATGTGCTTGTCTGTGCTGCCTCTGTCTTTCTGTCTGACCCAGAAATCCCACTTCCTGGACCTGAGAGCCCAGACCTGCTCCCACGCAGACACAGTGGTGTGTAAGCCAGGTTATCCATCGCAGCTGAGGCCCAGGAAGCCGGGAAACAGCCTTGGTGTCCACCGGTACCGGCCTGACTGCTCAGCAGAACACTAAGCACCTCTAAGGAAGAGTAGACAGGTCTACGCGCCAACGTGGGAACGTCCTGAAATATATTAAAGGAAGAATGCAAGGTGCTGAGCTGTGTGTGTGGTGTGTCATTATTTGAATGGAATTGGAGGGAAAGAGCCTAAATCTGTGTGTGTATATGAGTGTGTGTGTGTGTGTGTGTGTGTGTGTGTGTGTGTGTGTGTTTATCCTCCTGGAAGGTAATACTTTGACCTTGCTGGGGACGAGAGACAAACATTTTCAATGTAAGCAGTTTAAAGGTTTAGAATTATATTATTATGTAATCAAAACTTGAAATAAACACCTAGGCCACATGGCAGATTGGAGTCCAGTTAACTTGTCCAACCCATACAGCTGGCAAAATGCCAGAGTTGCTCCTGAGACCCCGGCCTCTTTCCTCTTGACCCACACACACCAAAACCTTTTCCAAAACACTTCTGAACGTCTAGAACAAGAAAAGTGGTCAAATAGGGAAAAGGGAAAGCTTGGACACTGGAGGGAAAGGGTATAATGGGACTAGGTGAAGGGAGAAGACAAGAGGAGAGAGAGAAGGAGGCCAGTGTGGATGGAGGATGGGAGTGGAGGATGGGTGAGCAGGAGTCCCCCAGAGCTAGGAGGGGACATGGAGCCTGGGCCCTCATGGACCGGAGGGGCTGGAGTTCAGCTGTCCCTGTCCTTTACTAAGTGGCAACAGCGAGTGTGTCAGGAAAGGACAAGAGGTTTCTGGGGCTCTGCCCTTCTGTGGAAGTGTCATCAAACCCACCAGACCACACCCAGGCCAAGAATCCATCGCCACATACTCCCCTCTATTCCTCAGGTGTGGCTGGGCCTCAACTCAAACCCCCCAGCACAAACCCCCTCAGGGTCACTGCACCCCACCATGTTGTGCACGTTCCAACCACACCCCAGCCTCACCCCAGATGGCTGGGCCTTAACCTTGGAGCCTCCTGAGAGTGACGCCCTCCAGGTGGCACTTGTCTCTCCCTCAGAAGTCTGACAACCTTGTGAAGGCACTGACCGGGGCAGGGGTAATTGCTGATTTGGCCATGCTCTCTTCTCCATTTTCTAAATGTGCCCCTCCGGGTGAGAGAATATCTGTCAGAAGGCTATTTTAAGTGCTCTCCCTCCTCAGCTTTGGCCTCAGAGCAGAAAAGAAAAGGTGTGGGGGTCAAGTCCTGTGCCCCATCCTCACTCTCTCATGATGCAGAATGAAGCTATGGTTCCCTAAAAGCTTAAGTGCAGGCCCCAATGCCTTCCCTCTGCCCCATACCCTTTGGGGTCAGGGCCCCTTCTCTCTTTCTCTCTCTCCCTTCCTTATTCTAAAATCAATTTTTAAAAAATGAGTTGGGAAGTGTTCCCATCTCTTTTTAAAAAAAGTTTGTGCACATCCTACCTTATTTTATGTGTTCCTTCCCCACCCACCCCCACACATCCTACATATAGAGAAGTCATCCTAAAGAACAGCTCTCATCATGTCACTTACCTACCAAAAACCTGCGATGGCTTCCTGTTTGGACTATAAAATGATGACTAAACCTTTAGTGATGGATTTACTTGAAAATATACGTGGTGAGAGCCATTTCCCATTTTCTTATGTCTGTGAAGCTGTGGTCTGCCCTGGGACTGTGGCTGGGAGGTTTCTCCATTCCCGGTGGACCACCGTTCCAGCATGTGTCACTACCAGCTGCTCTTTAAGGCAAGGCCTGGCACCTGTAAGCCAGGGCTTCATCTTGTCTGGCAACTCCCATTGGCTGCTGGGACAGTCATTATCATCAGTTATGAACACCTGATCTGATGTGGGTATGAGAACGGGAATTTATTGATGGCACTGGTTCCTGGTATTTGCCATTCATACTTATAAAGACCACAAAACCGAGTGAGTGTGTGTGTGTGTGTGTGTGTGTGTGTGTGTGCACACATTACCACAATCTGAACAGAGCCCTCTTCACCACTAGGCCCCAAAGAAGATATTAGTTGCCCCCTAATTGCAAACAGGGCCTCTGGACTCAGGGCTAGAAGCTGGAACCAGAAGATATCAGCACACGTGGGGAATACCTGCTGGGAATCCAGGCCCCACAGTTCAAAGGACCAGAGCTCAAGCAGGAGCAGCGAATCAAAGCCAGCCCCTGGTCAGAGGGTGAAGACAGGAAAAGCCAGCAACCAGTGAGGAGGTAAGTGCAAGCTGGGCAATGAAGGGAACGAGGCAGACAGATGGACCTTTGAAACTGAAGAAAGCCCAGACATAAACCTCTCCCAGCCTCCTGCTAGGAGGCTCGGCTTCCCAGGGAGAGCCCTGCCCCAGGCTCTGCAGTGCTGCTGTGCCATCCGCGGCCCCCACACCTGGCCCGCAAGGTCAGCCAGCCTGTTCCCCCAGCAACAGGAACCTGCCTCCCTCCACCATGCCCAGTTCTCTGGTCCAGTCCTTCCCATCCAGCTCAGATGCCTCTGCTTTCTCCCTGCGGAAGAAGCTGCTATGTTCCCCCAATCTCATTTCCACAAGGCTTTTAGTCTTTGCCGCTGAGTTCACCTAAGCCAGAGGCTCTCAACTCTGGCAACACATCAGTGTACCTGGTGAGCTTTTATAGAGTAGTGATGAGTTCACCCACAAAGATCCTGATTTTCATCGGTTCTGGGTGGAACCTGCTTTGCAGAAGTGGCCCCATTCACTTCAATGTGAAGCCAAGAAGACTGAGAATGATTAACCAACTGCTCCTCAGCCAGCAGGATTGCAGCCATAGGAGACACTCCCCTAACCCATGCCTTTTACTAAAAATTTCCCAAAGGTTCCCCTCTCACACTTAGAACAAAATACAGAGCCCTTGCCACCCCCTCTCCCAGCTGTTCTAAGGACATCAAACTCCCCCCTGCCTTAGGGCTTTTGCCTTCTCTGTTCCCTCTGCCTGGAATGCCCTTCCACCACAATTCCATGCCTTATTCCCTCGCTTCAGGGACTGCTGAGATGTCACCTGCTCAGAGCAGCCCGTCCTGATGCTCTTGGCTAAAAAAACCCAGCTCTTATGACTCTCTGTCCCTTACCTTGCTTATTGTTATTCATAGCACTTCTCTCTGCCTGATAATACATTACATTTCTATTTAATTATGTTTTGATTGTTTATCCTTTGGCAGCTTATAAGCTAAATATGGACAGGGATAGTTTGTTCACTGCGGTATCCCAAAAGCCTGCAACAGCTTCTTGAACAAAGTAGAGTTTCACTAGATGTATGTTGAGTGAATGATGAACTGATTTAACAGATGAAGAAACTGAGTCTCAAAAGGAAGGAGTGACCAGCATAGGTGGGGGAAGCTGCTAAACAGCCTGCAACACACAGGCTGGCCCTCCACGGCCAAGCCAGCATGTCGCCGGTGCTGAATGGAGAAGCCCGGGCCTGAGATCGGGTGGGGAGGTTAAAGTGAAGAGGGAGAATTAATGCTGAACCTAGATGATGGCACCATTTGCATGTAGGGAAATAGGCAGGAGCTGGTGTGTGTGTGTGGGGGGGGGGGGGGGGGACATTAAATGCCTGGTTCCATCACTTCTGAGTGTGTGAACTCTGTAAGTCACATGCTCATTTTGAGCCTAGCTCTCCCTACCCCATCTCACCTCCCCCCACCCCACCCCCCACCAGTTGTATTGACCAAAAATTCCAGACATTTCCCTGGTTGAGAACCAATGAAAGCCAACTCTCTGTCTCCTCAGAACTTCAGCCCCGCTTGGCAAGAGCCCTTTTTAAAGGTTCCATCTCAGGGTCAAGAACATGTTTTTCACTGTGGATCTTCTCTCCTGCTGGACATAGGCTCTTCACTCACCACCTTCCTGACTCCCCCGTGCACACCTCTTCCTCTACCCCACCCCGCTTTCTTCACACACAGGAGCAAGGGGTGGCCCAGAGAATCCCTTCCTAAAGTATGCAGCAACCTCTAAAGAACAAATAACCTGAATTAGGGCCAAACAGAAATAAGTCTAAGTCCAGAGAGTCTGATACCACTGGCTGCCCTGGAGTGTAACAATATGAAATCGTTATGCTAGGCTGATTGGTAAATCACTAACAACGCTCTGATATTATAGGGGAGGTTTTTGAAATACAGGTTAACCCTCTATTAATCACCCCAGAACATTTGAAGCTGAGAAAGAAAAGGAGCATGGAGGGCAGAAAAACAAGTGACTTGATTGGCAGTTCAGACAACAGTCCCCGAGGGGCACCCGAGAGGGCTCAGGGCTGCGTGATTTAGCATTGAAAGCGGTGGCTCTATGTTCATTCAAAGGGAAAAACAACCTATGTTTGTTTGCTTTGGTTTTCTTTCTTTCTTTTCTGGTTTAAAATTCAGCACGTCACCAAGGTTGGTGGATTTCACTCCAGTATTTCCTCCTAATGACCTACAGTTTCATTTTCTAAAATGCTGCCACCCACCCACAGCATAGAAGTCAGTGATTAGTATTCTATAATTTTCAGCAACTAGCTGGAGATTTTTTGTGCTCTTCATGAAGTAATACTGCTGCTCGTTACAGGTGGGAATATAGAAAGCGATAATTACGCTGGTGGAACACTCAGTTGCAGCTCAAAGCCAATGCAGAAGAGAATCAGGGATCCGTGGCTGGATTGAGCAAATACAGCTCAGCAATTTCACGTTAAAATTGCTCATTGCAGGGTGAGGCAGGAAGATACTGCAAAGCAAATTCAATTTACCTTGAAAATAATTAGTGAGATGCAAAGGCCTGGAGTTGGAAAATTTTCTTTAAAATTAATTATTGCTGCTCGAATTGAACCGGCCTCTTTCGGCAGCAAGGACAGTCTGCAGCTGGAGATTTCATCTCCTTGAGTGCTGTTGAAAGGATCTGCTGGCTTCTCATCTCAAGTCAGCTTGAGGCTAGCATTACCAGGGAAAGCCCGGCCTGTGCAAGGAGCTGAATAGTCAGAGGATCAGATAAGCTTCAAAACACACAGGGAAGAGAAAAATAGAAAACGGTATCTGAACTGAATGACGCAGTTGGGTTTAGAGGCCCTTAGCCTGGTCTAGTAGCCCAGGTAACTGTCATTCCTTTGTGTGGATGAGGGGAGATGAATGTCTCCTGCCCTCACTATTCCCAGCGCACCCTAGGTCGATAACGAATAAAAATCAATGGGAGGGTGGGCACATCCCATTTCTAACCTGCAAAGCACGGCACCCTTACTTGGGAGCACCCCAGGCGCCGAGGCTGAAGTTGTGAAGTCAATTAAAATCATCAGCAAAGATTGGCAAGGAGACTTGAGCAACAAAGGAGCTGAACGGCTAACCCAGCCCACAGGACTGGGCCTCACATCCCACAGGGGCAGGCGGGAGATAAGGCAGATCATTTGTAGCCTTTGTCTTTTAGAGCTGTTTCCACCATTCACACAAAGATGGGCGTGATAAGAACAGGTTCTGCCAACTGTGCAGTCTGGAATGGATGCCTGACTCACACAGCCTCCCCTGAGTTGGGGGAGGGTGAGTCCGCATGAAAACACCACTGAAGCCCTAGCTGGTCTGGCTCAGTGGATAGAGCATGGGCCTGTGGACTGAAAGGTCCCAGGTTCGATTCCAGTCAAGGCCACATGCCTGGGTTGCAGGCTCAATCCCCAGTGCGGGGCATGCAGAAGGCAGCCAATCAATGATTCTCTCTCATCATTGATGTTTCTATCTCTCCCTCCCTCTCCCTTCCTCTCTGAAGTCAATAAAAATATATTAAAAAACAAAAGCACCACTGAAGGAACAGGTAGTCTTTCTGCTTCTGTGTGAATAGCCAAAGTAGTGAACACTTGGAGAGCCTTGTTACTGCTTTTGCGGCTGCAGCTGTGGCTGGAGGTGACTCACTGGGGCTGCAGGCAAAGCTACAACTCAGAGGATAAGGGGGGAGGGAGGGACCACAGAGAAAATGGATCAATCAGCAGATTGCCTTTTTATAATGAGCAGAAGCTCATATAAAGACATTCAGCCCAAGGTGGCACCCCACTGGCCCACACAGTATGCACATTGGGGAAAGGCACCCCTTCCTCTGGAGCACACAGCATGGCGAGCAGATTGCGGGCTGAACTTGAGGGCGCAGCCCCTGAGCCAACATTCACACACCTCATGACCATCTATATCAGTAGTGTTCCAGCAGGAAATCGAAGGCACATTCAAATTAGGATGCTTACAGGGGAGCTTAATAAAGGGACATTTACTAAGGTGTGGGCAGGGTGAAGGGGAGGGACCACAGGGATAGCACAGAACTCCTAGGCCAGTGGTCGGCAAACTGTGGCTCGGCAAACCGCAGCTTTAGAGCCACATGCGGCTCTTTGGCCCCTTCAGTGCGGCTCTTCCACAAAATACCAGCTCTTTCACAAAATACTGACTTCTGCGCATGGGCCATGAAGTTTCAATCGCACTGTACCTGCGCGCCTGCATGTGGTATTTTGTGGAAGAGCCACACTGAAGGGGCCAAAGAGCCGCATGTGGCTCACGAGCCGCAGTTTGCTGACCACGGTCCTAGGAATGAATGAAGGAATGAGGGTCAAGGTGCCCTTGGAACCTAGAAAGGAAGGGTGGGGTAGAGAGGTTCACTGGACAGGTGCTATGACCTCTGGAAAGCAGCCAACTGCAGGCAACCTCACATGGAGGAAGACGAGGGAATAGGTACTCCAACCTCACTCTCCTCCATCCTCCAAACCGCTTCTGAGACTCCTCTCTGGCTGAACTCCCCTGAGAAGCCCAAGATGCCTGCTGATGTGGCCTCAGTGGGACAGCGTCCCGAGCAGAGAAGCAGGTAGAGGGTGGAGAGTGGTTCTGGGGTACACACAGGAGGTGCCCCCCATCCAAAGCAGGGCTGCCCCAGTCATTTTTCTAAATCTTTCAAATGTGTATTTGGAGCCATCTTCTAGGGGCTGCATTAGATTCTAGGGACACACTGATGGGTCTGGAATGGATCCCTGACATCAAGAAGCTTCCTTTCAGTCGGGAGATGGGTGTTGTTGTTTGGTTGGCTTGCTTATGAATCCAAAATCTTCTCTTCCAAAGAATAGATCGAACGTCCTTGGGAAGTGGGAATTCTTCTCTCTTGATCTCCAGCCATGTGGCTTAAGCTTCCACTTTGACTAGAGGAGGCTGCTGTTATCTGGAAGGCTTCTGACAGCTTGTGTTTTATGAGTTTGTCTGCTTTATAAAATATTAACCAGAAAAACATTACAGTTTGCAAATGCAGCAACAGGCCTAGAGGGACAATGGGATGATACACTTTTTTAATGTTTTTTTTAAAATGTGAAAAGCATATCTGAGAAAGTAAGGGGAGAAAAATCGAGGTGAGTATTTTTTTTCCTTTCGATGCAGTCAGGGTGGTGTATGTTTGTTTTTTATGGACAGCACTGATTCACCAACAGTTTAAGGATTACTAATGAGTGTTTTCACTTCGCATTTACAAATGGAATATATTAAGAAATTACTCAGCCTCTCTGTGTGTCTTTTAATTGAAACCAACCTCTCTGTACAGATGAGAATTTATTTTCACCACATTCAGGGGCTGGTTGACCCTTTCAGCTTCACAGGACCTGAAATGTGATTGACATTTTTCCTCTTTTCACATGAACAACCCATTTAATCTGTTTAAATAGAGTAAGCAAATTGTCTGACTTTTCTCAGAATTCAGAACTCATTGCCTCAGAATTTTCTCTTCTCTCTCTCTCTCTCTCTCTCTCTCTCTCTCTCTCTCTCTCACACACACACACACACACACATACACAGCAGAAAATGACACATTTATTAGCCCAGCTTCTACTCTCTATAAAATATGGAGTGAGCCACAGACTGGAAGGAATTATTAGCCCAAATGTGACAGGAAAAGAGTTAATATCTCATATTCAAACACCAGTAAAAATCAATAAAAATATGACACTGGTAAGTAAGTGAACAAAGGACAATGAATTCAGAACAAACGTGAGGGAAATATTCAACCTCACTTATGCTTCATCCATTCATTTGTTAAATAAATATTTATTGAGTACCCGCTGTGTGCCAAGTATTACACAAGATCGTAGGAACCTATAGATGAATAAAATACAGATCTCATCCTCAAGGGGTTCCTTTTTGTCAAGAGATTCCTACAAACAAGATCCATGGGACAGGCTGCTGTGCTCAGGGAACTATAAGCAATTAAGAATTTTAACGTGCTCAGGGTAGGAAGAGTGAAGATGTCTGGGGAAAGACTCAGCAGCCATAAAGTAAAAGAGAAAAACAAGTGCCATTTTCAATGAGGAAATTAGCAAATATTTTAAAAACACTTAATGCTGTAAAGCAATGGTGAAATGGACTGACCCTGGGACTATGCAAATAGTAAAAAACATGGCTACCTGATTCTATATCTGGATTGCCACATGAAAGAGATAAGCTGAAAGAAAAGCCATATGCCATAAGATGTTTAAACATCATATAATATTGTTATGTATAGTAGCAAAAAATGGAATTATCCTAAATGCCCAACAACCACAGAAACCTTCAGGGAATTGTAGTATATCAATTCGCCTGAATATTCTGCATCAATTGGTAATTCTTATAATATATTAACTGAAAAAGCTAAAAATTATGTATGTACTAAATAACAATTATTTTGATCCATGCACAGAAGAAAACCTCTGGGAAACAATTTGTTAAAGTGCTAACAGTGATCTCATGCATGGTGTTTTTAATCTTTCTTCCCAATCAATTTAAATAGAATAAAGAGCCAAATTTATATACGGTGAATAGTTAACAAAGAAAACAAAATCTTACCCATGTCAAGCAGCTCTCCACTAGCTCGAGTTCCAACAGCAGGAAAAGCAGTGTTGTCTGTCCTGAGGCCTGGACGGTAAGCATCTCTGATCACTGTGTGATTTTGGGAAAGCCCCTTACTTCTCTAGTTTCATTTCCAGAAAGTAAGAGAGAGGCACTGGATTTATCTCTAACCCTCTTGCCGGTCCCCTCCCCTCACCCCCACCTCCCACCCCCCAAAAAATCCATGAATCTTGACATTTCTGAAGGAAGAGTATATGCCTCAATTCGCTGAAATCACAGGCAGGCATTGACACTTACTTCCTCGCGTAAATCACGTGCAAAATGTCAGGCACAGAATCAGAAAATAACGTGTGTTCGTCTCATCAGACATTTCTCAGAGAAGATTAAACAGTGTCTTTTCCCACTGAATTCATTACATCCTTTCATTCGTGCTTTTAAAACCGGTCTTTGTGGAAGAGCAAGCTTCATAGTTTATTTAACACATCAGTCTATTGCTACTCGGCCACGTGGGGAAGATGCCTTTTATGCAGGATTTGGGTTTCCTTAAGCCAGCACAAAACCCATCTCTCTAGTTTATAGGTCCCCCTGCCCCCTTTTTTATAGTCAGGCATAATATAGCGTGCTCAGAGACTCCACAGACTCCGAGTCTCAGTCTGAGGTGATCCTGGGTAACAGAATCTCCCTCATTTCTCCAGGCTGGGGGCAAGTGCAGCATTAGGAGGGTATTTCTTAGTATATCCTTGATTCAGGCCTGGAAATACTATCAATTTCTTTTCTTAATTAGAGAGCTTTGAAACAATACATTGGTCTTCTCTTAGGGGCCACAGTAAATAAGCCTTCTCTCGGATTGAGTGAAGACTGATGGGCTTCCCTCGATCAAAGAAGTTGATCAGTGATTGGTGAAATAAAACTTGACACACCTTTCATTTCATTGGTGGCTGTGGGTGAGCCAATTTCCTCGTTTGTAAAATAAAAGGCTTGGACTTTATACTTTCCAAGGTCCCTTCTGGTTCCTCACTTTATGGTCTTGCTATAGAGCATTATCTATAGCTGTTAAGTACTGACTCTCGGGGTCCTGGAAGATGCAGGGTGAGAGCTTGTGGGATTCTGGCTCCCATGGAAGGCCCACAGTAATTACTTACACCCATTCAAACAGAGAGACAAATGGTAAAATTCTTTGGCAACTGTACAGAGCTTCCAACATATAACTGCTTAAGGTGACAGCCCACAGCACCACTGAGCATGAAAATCCTCCCCTACACTTGCCTTCTCTTCTCCTTATAGGAGGGTTCCTGGAGTTCAGGGGATACCAGAGTTAAGAGAGTCAGGCAAAAAAGAAAATGAAAGATCTAAAGAAAAAAATGTCCCTGGAAATTTCCTTGACTCTTGATGGATCCATTAATGATGAATAGATGATGAGTCCTTAGAGATCTTGAGGTTCCACCAAGTGGGGATTTACTTCTGGCCATGACTGGGCACCCCTAGGAAGGTTACAGTTTCAGACCAGGACCCCTTTTCTTCCCCAATGACACACTCTCCTTCAGAGTCTCTTCCAGTCTTTGAGCTTCAAATACCATCGGGCTGCTGACAACTCCCAGATGGATCTCAGACTCACGAATCTAACTGCCTAGCAGACATCACCACTTGGATGCCTCATAAGACCTCTGCAACTTAAATACCAAAGAGAACACCTGATGTCCTGGCTTCCACTTGTAAATTTGATGTCCCCACAAATCCCAGAGTCGTTATTGACACCTTTCTTTTCCCTCATTCTTCGTAGCCATCTTAGCCGTCAGCTCTCTCTGATTGCAATCCATCTTGTCCATTCGTTTTCATCTCCACTGCCACCAGTGAGGTTCAGTCATTGTCACCACTCATTGGGGAGAAACTAAAAACATCCTAGTTACCCTCTTTACTTCCACTCTTGCCCCATCCAATCTATTTTACACACAGCAGCCAAATTTTTATTTAAACATGATTTGAATTACATCATTCACCTGCTTAAAACTTTTATCTGGCTTCCTATTGTACTTAGAATGAACTCTTTGCTCCCACTACGGAGACCTGGGCCATGCATGACGGGACCCCTGCCCTCCTTTCATCTAACCGAGGTCCATAGTTCCTTTAGCCCAGTATCCTGCAGTCCCACTGGCCATAGTCAACATGCCATGTTTGATCGTGCCTTTGAGCCTTTGCCCCCACTGTTCCCTCTTTCCCTACACTCTGTGTGGCTGTCTCTTTCTTCTCCTTCAAGTTTCAATGCCAATCTGACTTAGAGAGACCTTCTCTGATCACCCACCTAAAGGATGCCCCACTTGCATTTCTATTGGTGATAGTGCCCTATTTATTTCTTCCTTAGCACTTACTAAAACTTGTAATTATCTTATTACTAGAGGCCCAGTGCAGGATTCGTGCACTGGTGGGGTCCCTTGGCCTGGCCTGCAGGGATCGGGCCGAAACTGGCTCTCTGACATCCCCTGGGGTTCCCGGATTGCGAGAGGGCACAGGCCAAGCTGAGGGACCCCACCAGTGCACAATAGGGGCCGGGGAGGGACTGCAGATGGGCTCCAGGGTGTGTCCAGCCCATCTCACCTAGTCCTGATCAGCTGGACCCTAGCAGCAAGCTAACCTACTGGTCAGAGCGTCTGCCCCCTGGTGATCAGTGCGCATCATAGCAACTGGTCAAATGGTGAAACAGTCGGACACTTAGCATATTAGGCTTTTATTATATAGGATAGTCAGGGAAATCAATCTGATTAATCTAATCTGGGTGAGACATAGTATTTTACTCCCTCCACCTCTGTGCAAGTAGAAGTCCAGCTGCAGAAAAAGGAAAAAGGAATTCGCAGCCTCATTTCCTGAAGCCAACCCTTAAAGGAATAGAAAGGACTAGTTCTTTTCCAGGAGGGTATCCGAGCAGTTTCCTTATCTACAGCCTCTCCCCTAGGAAGTTTTGATTTCATAGGATATAGAGAATACTAATTGTAATGTATGTGAGCTGCTCTCCATTTTATAGTCAATTACCTTGCAGCTCAATAACATTTATGTATATCATTAATATGTACCAGAGTGATGTTCTTGTAAGTTTTATTTAGTTTTAGCTTGGGTAATAATTGTCCCTTTTTAAAATTATAGGAAACAATACATCAACTGATAGACTATTATGAAACCATATAAAATTATTATTATGCAAATGTAGTAGCAAACAATGTTTATAATTCAGTTGAAGAGGCAAAAGCAAAATACATAATTGCTCCAAGTTGTAATTAAAACTATCAAAGTATGTATACAAATGAACAAGCACTAATAGGGAACAGGAAAATACACCTTGGTTTTCTAGTGTGGTGGATTTATGTCTGATTCTTTTAAAATGTATTATTATTTCGTGGTACAATATTAGTTGCACAATAAAGTCAGAGGGAATATAGGCTGTAAACATGATTGCTGGTGTGAACCTGCAGTTACTGTACTAGAAACACATGGGTTAGTCGGAGAAACCCTCACTGTTACTATCCCCGCTCCTTTGGACTGCCAGAAAGCTGTGCCCTTCTCTTTGATGGCCTGCGGCTTTAGTGCCTAATTAAATCCTTCACTCAAATATCCCAATCAGGAAACGGCAGCAAGAATGAGCTTCTTTAAAAGTTCTATGTCCTATTAGTGCTCCATGTGGGTGTCTTGTGGAGTGTGCATTGGGGTAGAGGAAGTGGGGAGAAGAATGCATTTGAAATAAATGCAACCACCCTAGCTGGTTTGGATCAGTGGTTAGAATGTTGGCCTGCAGACTGAAGGGTTTTGGGTTGGATTCTGGTCAAGAGCACATACCCCTCGATTGCATCTCAGTCCCCCGTTGGGTGCCTGCAGGAGGCAACCAATCGATGTGTCTCTCTCACATTGATGTTCCCCCTGCCTGTCTCTTCCCCTCCCTTCCACTCTCTCTAAAAATCAATGGGAAAAATATCCTCAGGTAAGGATTAACAAAGCAAAAAAATTAAAATAAATGCAACCAAATAAGTTACAAAGAATAAAATGGATTAGAATGTCATATATGGAGTAATCCCCAAGCTATATTGTTAATTCTCTTTAAAAAGTAGAAACGTGTGCATTATGCTACCATTTGCTAGAAACAAAATAAAACAGAAAAAGAAAATCAGACAGAAGGATGCATAGTTATATATATTTATAGAGAGATTTTCATAAAGCATATATTTGCATAAATATGTTATATATAATATAAATGTGTATGTTATACACATATACACACACATGTTGTTAAGCAAAGATGTATCTGGAAAGATAGACAACACACTTGGTAACATTGGCTGCCTCTAGGGAAGAGAACTGAAGGATTGAGGTGTGAGTGAGGTTTACCTTTCACCATACAATCTTTCATACTGGTAAACATCTTTACCATGGGCATTTATCTTCTAGTCCAATATGTCTTTACATGAAGCTAGAGAGCGGTTCGCCAACAATTCAAAATAACTGCATATGAAGTGAATTATGTTAAATACATTTTATTATTATGTTTTTAAATACATAAAAGATAAAAATAAAATAAATGCGACTGGTGTTATTAAGTGCTGTCTCAATTGTGTGCTAAGCATTTTGTCAAGCACAATGGGGCAGAGATATGCCAGAGAAGTATTCGCTGTCAATATCTGTATTTGTTTCTTAATGCTGCCATAACAAAATACCAGGGACTGGGTAGCTTAAAGACCAGAAATGTGTTTTCTCACAGTTTTGGAATCTGGAAGACCAAGGTGCTGCCAGGTTTGGTTTCTTCCAAGGCCTGGTCTCTTTGGCTTGCAGATGGCACCTTCTTGCTCTGTCCTCACATGGCCTTTTCTTCGTGTGTTCATCCGGGCATCTCTTTGTGTGCCCTAGTCTCCTCTTTTTATAAAGACACAGTCAGATTAGATTACATACCTTAACAGCCTCATTTTAACTTTATTACCTCTTTTAAAGGCCCCCTCTCTAAACAGTCATATTTTGAAGGCTTCAACATATGAATTTTGGGGGACACAATACTATCTGTGAAGAGTTTTCAATTTAGTCAGTGAACTAAGCCAAATAAGCTTGAAAAAAGGGGAAAGAAACAATGTTAAAGGCAACAAACAATTAAATGTCAAAGTGGATAATAACATAGAAGCTAATGAGATAAGGTTTTCTAAGGACTCCCAGGCACAATTTTTAAAAAAAGAAGCCCAGCCAGTGCGGCTCAGTGATTGAGTGTTGACCTATGAACCAGGAGGTCTCGATTCAATTCCTGGTCAAGCACATGTCGGGATTATGGGCTCGATCACCAGTGTGGGGCTTGTAGGAGGCAGCCGATCAATGATTCTGCCTCATCATTGATGTTTCTATCTCCCTCTCCCTCTCCCTTCCTCTCTGAAATCAATAAAAAAAATATATATTTTAAAATATAAATATACATCTACACTAATAAAAGAGAAACATGGTAATTGGCGTATGACCGCTACCCTTTTCATTGGCTAATCAGCGAAATATGCAAATTAACTGACAGCCAAGATGGCGGCCGGCAGCCAGGCAGCTTGAAACTAACATGAGGCTTGCTTGCGGCTGCAGGCCTCTGAGCCTGCAGTTTAAGAAACATTGTAACGAATACTGCCGGACTTCAGCCAGCAGAATCGCAACATTGTATGCAAAGGCCAGAAACCTACTTTCAGCAGCGGAGGCCTAAGAGCTGGAGCCAAGCCTCAAGGTAAAGCTGGCCCAGAATAAAAAAAAAAAAAAAAAAGGAAAAAAGGAGCGGTTGGGAGCTTCAGTCACCCCCAGCCTGAAAACAGCCCTCAGCCCCTCACCCAGACTGGCCAGGCACCCCAGTGGGGACCCCCACCCTGAAGGGTGTGTGACCAGCTGCAAACAGCCATCATCCCCTCACCCAGGCTGGCCAGGCACCCCAGTGGGGACCCCCACCCTGATCCAGGACACCCTTCAGGGCAAACCAGCCGGCACCCATCCGTGCACCAGGCCTCTACCCTATATAGTAAAAGGGTAATATGCCTCCCAGCACCAGGATCAGCAGAGCTGTGAGGCCTCCCAGCACTGGGATCAGCCTGACAGGGGGCAGCACCCAAACCCCCTGATTGGCCCTGCTCTGTGTGTGATAGGGTGCGGCACCCCAACCACCCCCCACCCCCCTGCCATGGGCCCTGCTCTGTGTGTGACGGGCTAGAGCCATAACCTCCCCATCTGCCCTGCCCTGAGTGTGACAGGGGGCGGCGCCCCAACTCCCCTATCGGCCCTACTCTGTGAGTGAAAGGGGGGAGCTCCTCAACCCCCTGATGGGCCCTGCTCTGTGTGTGACAGGGGGGAGCTCCCCAACCCCCTGATGGGCCCTGCTCTGTGTGTGACAGGGGGGAGCTCGCCAACCCCCTGATGGGCCCTGCTGTGTGCGTGACAGGGGGTGGTGCCACAACCTCCCCATCGACCCTGCCTTGAGTGTGACAGGGGGCGGTGCCCCAACCCCCCAATCAGCCCTACCCTGAGCGTGACTGAGGGTGGCATCGCAACCTCCCCATCTGCCCTGCTCTGTGCATGACAGGGGGCGGTGCCCCAACTCCCCAATCGGCCCTGCTCTGAGCCTGACCAGGGGTTGCACCTAGGGATTGGGCCTGCCCTCTGCCACCCGGGTGCAGGCCTTAGCCAGCAGGTCGTTATCTCCTGAGGGGTCCCAGACTGCGAGAGGGCACAGGCCGGGCTGAGGGACCCCCCCCTTCCCCCTGAGTGCACAAATTTTTGTGCACCGGGCCTCTAGTAAATAAATAAAAGAAGATCAGAAACACACGAGGAGGAAAATGGCAGTCATTCCTTGCCAGAGTCGCTGTGCACAGAACAAGGGCTTGTCTGCACTGAGTCTGGGAAAACAATCAGCTCACTAAATTATGGTAGGCACGTAACTAAAGCAACTCACTAATAAAATCAACTTAGTGGAAAAATCTTATCCTTAATGTTATTAGAAATTGTCTAGGCAAGAAGAAATTAGATTGTTGGAATTTTTTATTTATTACCAGTTATTTTATGACAAAAACAGGAGAGTGGAACCCATACACATAAAAATACAAGAATTCCTCCATCCAGGAGGAGGAGTTTCAAACCACCCCCATTAATGCAGGTAGCAAAGGCTGCAGGGAGCACTCGAGGCACCCAGGCCATCTCAGGGCTTTTGGTCAGAGAAGGGAAGCACCATGTCAACCGTGAGCACTCAGTCCAGCCAAGTGGAACTTCCTGTTGGTTACATGCTTTAGCCATTATTGTAATACCCTGCCCATCTTCCCGCCGTGCTTTCTCTCGCCCAGTTCCTCCTCCTCTTCTTTATTTGCTCATGTTTGTTCCATCCTGTGCACTTTTTTTTTTTTTATCAGTAAAAGAGCACATGATCCAGAACCACCCAAAGCAGCTTGGTCCCTGACCTCCCAGATCCACACGCTATGATAGTGAAACTGTTATCTGACCTGCTATAGACAGGGGCTCCAAATAATATTCTGCTCCATCTACTCTGCAGGAATTGTGAAGGCTTGATTAGGCAATGCGGGACAAGCCTTGTAGGAGCAGCAAAGCTCTCTTCGCATGTTGGCTATTACTGCAACGGGGAACTAAACACAGTGGAGATCTAAAACAAAAGCCGGGTCCGCTAGAAAGGGTCAAAGGGCCACGTGTACAATGCCATCAGGTATCTTGAGAGCACTAGAGCTAAGAAGGTGCTTTTGTTCCCTCCTCTGGTGAAGTGAGAGGTCGTGTCTTGAGGGACAGCCTCACTCGTAAACATAGGAGCAAAGCTACAGAACAAAGGGGTTTTCTGTATCTTCTTGCTTTTTGTAAACTATTTATAAATCAGTGTTGACCCTAACGTTTTCTACAGAATGCCTGTTTTGTAGGCATCTCAAAAGGATTCATTGTGAAACAGAACAAAATGGTATTTTGGGCGCTCCGAATGCCAGGAAAACAAAGAGAACCAAGAAACTCAAGTGTCAATCAGCCCCTGACTGTGATCAATCACTTGGGGCAGATTCATAGTGGCTCAAAGATAGTTTAAGAGCAAAAGGAGTGATGGAGCTGGTGCCCTGCAGGCTGACCACACATGGAAGCCGTGCTCACAGTATTAACAGTAACTCGTCTGCACTGCTGTCTGCACCGTGCTCTCTGCTCCCTCCTTGCCTGGTCCCTGTGACAGATGCCAGGGGAGGTGACTCTTTCAGACAATTCTCCAGGCCATTGTCGTCGTCCTGCCTCCCCCCCCCGCCCCCCCCCCCCCCTCGCCGATTTTCCCTGCAACACAGAACCTTAGGCGGGGAGCCAAACAAAGAAAGGGTGTATCAAGTGATTTTCTCAGCTTAAATCCCTGGAGGAAAAATGCTATAGGTGTTTGGGCGGGGAGAGAAGCAGTAAAGTCAGACATCTTTTGGATTAGCTGAACTCCTTGTTTGTTTTGTTTGTTTGTTTCCTCCTTCTGACCTGACTTTACCAGTCAATCTAAGTAGCAAAATTCTCTTTTACCTGAAGACCTAACCTGGTTTCATTAGAAAGCCTATTTGTTTTGAAGGCGGGGCCCTTGGCCCATTCCCCTACAGCAAGGTCGGGAATGTCTGGCCATGGGCCCTGCCAAAACATTGGGGGTGAGTTAATGGACTGTTTGACCAAATACAGCAGGCTGATTTTTAAGTTGATAATTTTGTATGACACGTGAATGATGTTATAAATACCCAAATGGCTGTTGGCAGAAAAAAGGTTCCCCACCCCTGCCTGGCCGGGAAGTGTCCATGTCCAATCTGGGATGAAGGACTTTGCAGTGACCAGGGGTAGGGAACAACTGAGAGTGGAATGCTGGTCCATTGCTCCAGTCTGGGTGCAGATGGTACCAGTTCCCACTAAGCTGAGCCAGAGAGAGCATCTGGGAAGCACTCAGCACCACAGGACTCCTCACTGTCATCACTACTCCCTCCCCTCCTTACCACTTCCAAGAAGGGGGAGGAAACTGGGGAATCAGATCTGCTGTGTGGGTGCATTACATTCACCTCGAGGAGGAGCTGCACTGGGGATGGCCACACTCATGAAACTTTCTCAAGCTTCTAGTCGTCATGTGTAGAAGGAGGTGGATGGAGGGAGGAGGCGATGCCTTATGCTACACTATGGTGGCAGTTAAGCCTCTGAGTGCTGGGAGGAAAGAGCATGGGCTTTGGAGTCAGACAGGCCTGGGCTTCAATTCTGTGTCAGTCACTGAATTAATCAGCTTAGGCTAAATTATGCTGTAGTAACAAACCAACCCAGCACTTTGGTGGCTTGTAATAACAAAGGTTTATTTCTCACTCAGTGTACATATCAACTGTAGGTCAGCTGTGGCTCTGTTTCATGTTGTCTTGGTCTCCAGACCCGGCTAAAGGAGCAGCCTCTACCTGGGAAACTGACCCTGAGGAGAAAGAGGAGACAGTGGACCCATATGCTGGCTGGTCAAGGTCTACTCACATCACTTCCACTTGTATTTTACTGACCAAACTAGTTAGGGCCAAGTCTGTGACCCACAAGGCAGGGATGTTTAACCCGTCCACAAGGAGTGACAGCAAATATACTGAACAACCGTAGAATTTACCACAGCCTCTTACTAACTGTGTGTCCTTCTGCAAATTAGTGTGAGGAGAAAATAATGATGTGAACTTGGGTTTGATGATCGGAAGATTAAATAAAATATGGATTTAAAATAAAGTACAATACACACAAAAACTAGATAAATTAGTTCCCTCCCACATTTCACAAAGAAATTCATATCCCTTCAGAATTAGTTATTCTAATACTCTAATATGCAGATGTGCCCATGTTAATTACTTCTCCTGGGAAATACTTACATTTTAATAATGGCTTTGTACATTATTTTAACCTAAAGTCTTAACTCAAATGATGGGGATTTCAGAACCCACAAGGTGTTGATCTGCTTGACCAATTGCCTCCCTGTACCCATAGCCCTCTGATCTTTCCAGTTTGGATCACTTAGCCTTTACCTATGGTTTCAGCCCTGGGATGGGCTCTGGGACCATGTCTCTCTCACCAGAGGGGATTACATAACCCCAGAACAGACAATCAGTGACTCAAAACCAACACAGCCTTGCAAATAGTTCCATGCAGCCTTTTTCTGCGGTTCCTGCAGGTTCTAATGCCTGAGCCCCCATCAGTTTTCCTACCCTGCACATTTCTTCTAAAGCCTGACTTACCACTGCCCTGGTCTCCACCTTCTGGAAACTAGAGTCTCCCTGCCGACTCCCAGCCTGGGATTTCTTATCTTTCATGAATTCTTCTAAGAAGTTAAACAATGCCTCAGTGCTCCCACCTTCCAGAGCATTCACTTTTGGCCTCCCACAGGCCCTCCTTGCTACCCACTATTTACCCGTCGGACTGCTCCCTGTCGCTAGCCGATCATACCTCTCTTACCCTGACTGGTGACTGGGCCCCAGTTAACCACATTCCAATGGTGCTGGCACCAACCACACTCCAGCTCCGAAGCAGGTGGGGAGGGAGGCATTTCGTGGAGTCCAGTAGTCACTGACACCAAAGCCAGGCCTGGCTGATATTCCATAAATAGCTCCTCCAGCCATCAAACTGTCAGACATTTTCTTCAACCGTCCCCACAGCTGTCCCTCCAGAAACTCAACACTAGCGTGCCAGTGACATGGAGCAGAGGTAACACAAACAAAATCAAGTACTCCATGTCTGTGGTTACCAATCTGGGACTTCTAGCTCCTCAAGGCTTTGTGGGGACAATTATGACTGGTCCATGAACACACTTTCATATTTTCAAAACTTCCTGTCACAAGACGTTGAGTGGAACAGTTTCCATTTCCCTAGAATCAGTGAATAGGCATCTTTATTTTCTGACAGAGCCCTCAATGCTTGGCCCCCCAGCAAACTGAGAGCCAACAAAACATCCCTTCCTGCTCCCAGCCGTCACTCCCCCTTCAGTTTATATAAGACTGGCAGTTGGGGAGGAGAGTGACTTGTTCCACATGAAGAGTTCAGTTTCATGGTGAGAGGCTTCTTTCTCCCATTACCTGGGGAAAAGATCAGTGCTTCCTTGTCCCATATAATAGTTGATGTAACATTAGCTTCCATAACCAATGACCCAAACTCTACAATAGCTCAAACACAGTAGCTTATTTCTCTCATAACAGTTCAAAGCAGATGTTCCTGTTCAACAGAGAGCTTTCATCTGTAAGTCATTCAGGGATCCTGGCTTCTCCCATCCTGTGATTTTGCCCATTTCCTGGGTTCCATCATTGAAAATCAGCTATTGGAATTGAAATAGTGCCCAGATCAGGCACTATTACAGAGACTTCTGCTCACTTTCCATTGATGAGAACCAGTCGTGAGGGCCGACCTAGACACAAAGGGGACTGGGAATTGTAGAACCTGGTTGGGAAGCTCTTTCCCAAAGACATCTTTCCACTGTGGGAGGGGAACACAGATTGTAGAGGACATCTACCCGCAACTACCACATAAGCTAGTGCATATGATATGGACAGATAGCTCCAAAGGAATCCTTTGTAGAGTTTGAAGGTGCTCACAAGAAGTAGAACCTATCATCTCACCCGCTAGATGGTTGCTTGCTGAGCTACAGAATCCAACTCCTGCTTTGATATTGCCTTTCAGACAGGGTCAGAGTGTGAGGACAGAATTCTTAGGGCATCTCGACATACATCCACACATAAGGAGAGGAGATGCTTCTAAATCTAGAGACTGGTGCTTGCTCCTTGCCTGGATATTTCTAAAGGAAGGTTATAGAATGAGAAGGAACTATTATGTGTTATACCATGTCAAAAAATGATAGTTGAAACACCCTCAGCCCAATGCCCCAGGACTCTCAGAGGGTATGGAATATAACTCACTGGTTTTGATGGCAAAGAATCACAGAAACTATAGCAGGAGTGAGAAGTTATAGGGTTGCCAGGGCATCCACCAGGCCAGGTGAAGTGATAACCCATCAGGAGAGGGGGGTGCAGACATGGACCACTGGCCACGCCAAAAGGAGACCCAATTGTCTCTCTCCAAACAATCCTCAGTAGCAAGTGTGCAAATCAGACAAAATTTGACGCCACCCTCGAAGAAATCTTGAATAGTTTCTGTGCAAAACCATCCCACCAGCATCAAGCAGAACCAGATCAAAACATAGGTTGGCCAGGGACATCTCCCTGCCACACACATGTGGCCAGTGGTGGAAGATGACCTCTCCCCTGCCTGCATCATCTCTCCTTCCAGCCCCCTACTACTCCAGAGGATGGAGACCTAGAAGAGGAGAGGGCAGGCTGTGTGCATCTCCGCCCATACCCCTCTGATTCCAACATCCAGAGGTCACTGCTTAGGCCTGTGCTGTGGGGAGGGGGCAGGACGAGCTTTAATAGACTTTGAAATTGAACTGGGCTCTTAATTAGCAAAAGAGACAGGAAGTGATGGAATCAACTGAAGATGCTATTAAGAAACAGGAAATGGAGAACTTATCAGAGTATAGTTTAAAGTGTTAATTGGGAAAAATAAAACTGTTACACTCTACTGAGCTGAATCTCCTCAATAAATTGTTAAACCTGTTTCTGAATCATTATCTGTTTGTATTTGCCTGATTAAGGACTAACTTTCTAAGTGTAGGCATGGAGTTCAAAGCAGGCTCTTTTTTGCCTTTAAATCGTGAGTGTTAATTCAGGGAGCATAGCCCTGTAAGCACAGGTAAAACCCGACCAAGCTTTAATTTAATTCTGCCTTCGCACCTTCCTTGTCCCAAAGGGGTCCCTAAAGGGAGTGGGCTCCCAGCCAAAGAAGCGTAAAGTTTCTTCTCATTCCAAGCGGGATTTCACACCGACAGATGGTAAAGAGTGGATGAAATGGTTTCTATTCTGTGTGGTTTCCTAAGAAAACTAGGTCTGCTTCCCCCAGAAAGGGGAAAGGACAGCACAAGAGACGCACAGTGGAAGCTGGACTGATACATCCCAGGACCCGAGATTACCCTGGAGAGACTGGGTATAGCCCTGAAACTTAACAAGAGTGGCAAGGCCATTTCTTCACTAATTAAGCAGCTAATTCATTCAGCAGATATGTACTGAGTATGTCAGGTCCTCTACTTCTCTGTTGGGATACCTCAGGGAACAAACAGAAAACTCCTTACCCTTGTAGGGCCCAGATTTCAGTGGAGGAGATAATAAACAGTATGTTTTTTTGAATCAAGTGAAGAAAAGGCTGTGTCATTATCTAAGGGAAGAACATTCCAGACAGAAGCTGTGAGGCAGATGCTTGCCTGAGTTTTTTTTACTTTGTTTTGTTTTTGTGCTTTTAAAGAACAGTGAACAGATCAACATGACTAGAGCAGATCTTGAGGGGAGCGGAGTTTAGTAGAAGGTGTGGTCAGAGAGGTAAAGGTGAGGCCCAAAATAAAGACTGGCTTATATTGAGTGAAACTGGGAGCCATTAAAGGGGTTTGAGCAGAGGAGTAGCATGATCTGATCCTTAGAAAGGGATCATTCTGGCTGCCTGAAGGACATGATGATAGACTGATGGGGGAGAGTGGGTGTGAGAAAACCCATTAAGAGTCTATGGCCATAATTCAGTTAGGACCTAATGAGGACTCAGGCTACAATAGTGAGAAATTGCCAGATGTGTGTATTTTTAATGTACAGCTAACATGATTTTCTCAGGGATTGGATATAGGATATGAGAGAAAAACAGAAATCATGGATGACTATAGACTTTTAGCCTGAGCAACTGGAATTTGGAGCTGCCATCAATTGCAATGGAGAAGACCGCCTGCCAGTGGAGCAGGCTTGAGGGAGTATATCAGGAGATCAGTTTTAATAATTTGACATGTCTCTTAGACAGCAAGTAAGAGATGTTGAGTTGACAATTGGATATATGAGTCCAGTATTTAAGAAAAAGGTCCAGACTAGAGATCATAAATTTGAGATTTGTGGGAATATACGTAGTTTTTGAAACCCTGAGACCAGATGAGATCACCAAGGGCAGTCAGTGTAGACAAAGAAGAGAAGAAGACCAAGGACTCTGCAGGGGGACATTGAAATGTTAAGAGTCAAGGTAAAGAGGAGAAATCATTAAAGGAGATAGAAATGGAAAGACCAGTGAAGTATGAGAATAACCAGTGGTGTGCTGGTATATTGGTTTATAGTTGTTCATAATAGTCATTAAGTAGCATGGTGGAGCTGGCTCATACTGGTTCATTTAATACATAATTTTCAAGAACTTCATGAGTGGTTAATGTCACATTGGTAACTGCTCACAACTGGTAACTGGTCATGGTAGAAGTATTTACATTATGAAAATTGGCAAACACTACATACTAAATTCTCTTTTCCTGGTGAACTATAAACAAATATACTTGAAATCCTAGTTAAAATGAGTAACCTTTTCGCAATATATAAAATATGGCAAAACTGACACAAGAAGAAATAGAAACCTTGTATAAACCAATTGCCAGTAAAGAAATTATAATTATGATCAAAGCCTCTTCTTTCCTCCCCAAAAAAGCATCACACAGGGATGATTTTGTGTATGAGTTCTATTTAACTTTGAAGAATAATCACGCTCTAGTATACGTTGTTCAAGAAGAGAAAAAGAAAAGCTATCAAACTATCTTTATTAGTATTGTATACTCTTGATAATAAAATTAGAAAAGGATAATATAAGATTTTAAGTTACAGGGTGATTTTACTTTTGAACATAGACACAAAATGAAAATGGAAATGTTAGCTTTCTTATTTTGGGATATCACAAAAGCACACCATAAAATAAGGACTTATGAGCCATGATTTATTTGGAAGGTGATTCTAGGAAATACCAGCAAGTGAGTGAAATCTATATATATAAAAGCCTAAGCAACCAAACGAATGAACAACCAAACGACTGAATGACCAGTTGCTATGACGTGCACTGACCATGAGGGGGCAGACACTCAATGCAGGAGCTGCCCCCTGGTGGTCAGTGCACTCCCACAGCCAACCTCCCATGCCCCCCTACCCCCGCCCCGGCGAGGGACCCCAATCGGCCCCAATTGCCGGCCAGGCCGAGGAACTCTACCGTGTACAACTTCAAGCACCAGGCCTCTAGTCCTATATAATAAAGAGGTGATATGCAAATTGACTGTCACGCCCTCTCATTAGATGGCCACCCCCATGTGGTCAAAAGGTGGCTGCCACAAGATGGCCAGTAGGGGAGGGAAGTTGGGGGGGAACCAGGCCTGCAGGGGAGGGCAGTTAGGGGTGACCGGGCCTGCCAGGAGGGTAGTTGGGGGGGGAACCAGGCCTGCAAGGGAAGGCAGTTGCGGGCGATCGGGCCAGCAGGCGAGGGCAGTTGGGGGCAATCGGGCCAGCAGGGGAGCAGTTAGGCGCCAATCATGCTGGCAGGGGAGTGGTTAGGGGGTGATCAGGCTGGCAGGCAGAAGTGTCTAGGGCAGCCATGGGCAAACTATGGCCCGCGGGCCGGATCCGGCCCGTTTGAAATGAATAAAACTAAAAAAAAAAGACCATACCCTTTGATGTAATGATGTTTACTTTGAATTTATATTAGTTCACACAAACACTCCATCCATGCTTTTGTTCCGGCCCTCCAGTCCAGTTTAAGAACCCATTGTGGCCCTCGAGTCAAAAAGTTTGCCCACCCCTGGTCTAGGGGCAATCAGGCAGGCAGGCAGGTGAGTGGTTGGGAGCCAGCAGTCCCAGATTGTGAGAGGGATGCCCAACTGCTGGTTTAGGCCCGATCCCACTAAACCAGCAGTTGGACATCCCCCGAGGGGTCCCAGATTGGAGAGGGTGCAGACTGGGCTGAAGGACACCCCCCCCTCCCTCAGTGCACAAATTTCATGCACTGGGCCTCTAGTAAGAGAATAAAAGAAGGAAGCAAGTGCATTTTCAAGAAAATTATCATTTTGAGCAACTTGCATTTCATCTATTATATTAGACTGGGAGCCAGTGTAGAACATATGCCTCAGTTTTATCCCTCACCAAGGACATGGATACTGGATCCTTTATCCTCCCAGTTCTGTCAGTCACTGGTTGAGGGCTGCTTCAGGGATGAAACAAGTGTTAATTCTCTGGTACTTGCAGCCTGACCTGCACACAGAAGGGCCTCCAGTGAAGAGAGAAAACTCTCAGGTCAAGAATCATAGATACTGATAGCCTGCTCAGCATGGGCAGAAATGGTTCATTCACAGTGAATATGAGCAGGGCACAGATAGCATCACCTACAGGAGCTAACTGCATTGCTTCCCGAAGCAGCCAGAGAGGAACTGAAGACTTTACAGCCACATCAGTTGGCCTTTTTGGAAGCACATCTTAGTAAAGCCCTCGGATGACTACTGACCTGCCAACATCTTTGACTGCAATCTTGTGAGCTCCTACATCCAAAACACCCCACTCAGCTGCTCTTGGGTTCCTGACACTCAGAAACGATGTGAGGTAATAGATGTTTATTGCTTTAAATCACTAAGTTTGGGATAATTCATGGTGCAGAAATAACTAAGACAGTTGTTAACTTTGGGGAAGAAAGGGGGTAATAAAGAAAAGGGAGCAAAAGGGAGACCTTCATGATTTATTTCTTGCCTTGTAAGGTGAACATAGGAGTGTTCACTTTGTGATAGCTACTAACCTATACTCTTGTAATCTGTGCAAAAATTTATATCTGTCACATTTCAATTATAACACAATCTGAAAATTTTGCTAAATTCAACCATGCCATGCAAATATTTTTAGTCATTAAAAAAACACTGCAGACAATTAATAGACTATCCAGGAGAAGATGTTTATAATGTCCATGACTGACAACAGATTAATATCTAAATTACACATTGAATTCTGCATTACAGAGAAAGATAAGCAAATAGAAAGATGGTCAAATAAGAATAGCAATTCACCCGAGAGAAGGAAGTGGGAGGAAACTAAAGGCTAAAGGGAACCAAATACATGTTGTGATGGAAGATGTAACTTTGGGTGGTGAGAACACAATGTAATATACAGATCCTGTATCATACAAATGTACACTTAAAACCTATATGATCTTATTATCCAAAGTCACTCCAATAAATTTAATTTTAAAAAAGAATAGCAAATCACAAAAAAAGGAAGTACAATTAGTAACTACATAAAGAAATGATCAGACCTGGCTGAGTAGCTCAGTTGGTTAGAGTGTCATCCTGGTACACCAAAGTTGTGGGTTCAATCCCCGGTCAGGGCACATATAAGAATCAACCAATTAATGCATAAATAAGTGGAATAACAAATCAATCTCTCTTCTCTCTCTCTCTCCCTCCCTCTCTTTCAAATCAATTTTTAAAAATATTTTAAAAAAGAAATTATCAACCTCAGCAGTAATCAGAGAAATTCAAATGAAACAATAGAAAGATACTACTTTACACATATCAGACTGGCAAAATTAGAAAAGCAGGTAATATCAAGTGCTGAGGAGGGTGTGTGAAAATGGAGACCCTCTTGCACTGCTGGTGAAAATGCAAACTTGAGCAGCCATTTTGTGAAGTAATCGAGCCTACAGAGCTTGTACTTGACAACTTTGTAATTCTACTTCTGGGTATATACCCACAGAGACTCTCGTATAGGTGCGCAAGAAAACATGAAAATGAATATTAATTGGAGTGTGCTCTAAAACAATAAGGGATAAAAATCAAGCACCAGAGGATTCTATAAGTAAAATGCAGCAGATACATAAGAAAGACAACCAAGCAGGAATCTGATAGAATGAAATAGAGCTGCATATCACAATGAAAATACAGCTCAAAACATAATTCTGGACTTTAAACTAAGAAACAAAATGAGACTTCTGACAAAAAGCAGTTTCTGTACATTTAAGATACACACAAAACACTATGTATTTTTATTTATATACATGCATAGATATATGATTAGTGAAATAGACATTTATGAAATTAGTCATAATGGGTGTCCTTGAGTGAAAGAGGAGAGAGGGATTGAGTTAGGGTAAGAGGAGAGAAAATATCGAAATAAAATACAAAAAAGGAAGGGTTTTCTATGAATTAATGATGATGGCGATGATGATGATAGCGATGTATGAACTTGGGAGATAGTGAGGCAGGAACTTAGGAGTAGGTATGATGGACTTAGTTCTGTATTTCAGAGGAGAAAACGAAATTTAAGAATAGTGGATGGCCCATTTTGAGATTACCCTGGATAGGAAATTTAGCTTCAAAGCCATTGAGGGCTCATTCCTGATCTCCCTTGCCTCTGCCACATACCTACAGGCAGTTCCTTTCCCAAAATGAATAAAAGAAATAAATGCGCATAGTAGTGTCAACAATAAATAAATAAAATAAGAAAGGTGCTCTGCACCTAATGTGATGAGACTGTACTGGCTGCTATCAAAAGAATATATCTTCCGCTTCTCTGCCCATCGAACCCCCCGCCCCCCCTGCCCAAGAAAATAGTAATATTTAAGTTTAAGTTTAACCTTACTGAAAATAGTAATATTTAAGTTTAATAACTACTGTTTATGGGGTACCTACCCTTGTCAGTAACTGTGCTGGCACTTGACATGTATTTTGTCTGTAAAGCCTCACTATAATTCTGCAAGTTAAGTTTATTAACCTGTTTTATATATTAGCAAACAAATGCATAAAGAATTCATTTCACCCTGGCTGGTTTGGCTCAGTGGATAGAGCATCGGCCTGCAGACCCAAGGGTCCCAGGTTTGAATCCAGTCAAGGGCACAAGCCTGGGTTTCGGGCTCAGTCCAATGTGCCGGAGGCAGCCAATCAATGATTCCCTCTCATCATTGATGTTTCTGTCTCTCTCTTCCCCTCTGAAATAAATAAAAATATATATATTTTTAAAAGAATTAGTTTCCCCAAAGTCATATAGTTGGAAAATAAATAAACTGACTGGCTTTCTACTACTCCATGCTGCCTCCACACTGGTCTTAAGAACATAGATACAAGCCCTTTGAGACAGAAAAATCTAGACATTATATGACTAAGGGATGGAAAGCAGCCCCGTCTTTAATAATTTGTATAAAAAGTATATCCTCAGAATTGGTGCATTTATAAAGACAGTCTCAGCCACAACCCTGACAAGAGCTGCTGCTGGGAAAGGGGGACCAGGAGCAGCTGCCATGTTGTGTGTTTCCAGACAGGAATCACCCCTCCCGCCCCCCACCCCACCCCCGCCATGACTACACATAACCATGGCATCAGCTACATCGGGGCAGAGCACCTCCACTTGCTGTGCGTCCCCCACATGAGTATGGTGAGCCTTCCTTGAAGCCAATGAATCATAAAAGGAATTGGATGATGAAGGACCTGTGCTCTGTCTCACAGTAATGACTGCTCATGAGCACTTCCTTATCTATTAGTCAAAATGAAATCCACCCACCCTCTGGTCAGCCTGCCTTTTAGATAAATATCTTCATCCTTCCGCCTCCCGCCTCTAATTTTAGAAACCAGTACTGTTAATACTATCTGCTTTACCTACACAGAAAAGCCTGTTCTGAGCACCAAGGACAGCAAACATTGGTTTCCCAGGTGCCTGGGTGGGGGACCCCATCATTCTAAGAACTCCACCCTGTTTAAGGAAAATGTCTTCAGCCGGTGAAAGGGGCTTATAAATATTGTCTGAAATATTGTATGATAATTCCTGCCTAACTGACCAACCTTACAATATTTCCAGGCCAGCCTATGAAATGAAAGCCGTAAACGCTAATGATGGTTTGATGCTATCTCTGAGTCTCTTAGAGCTTTTCAGTAGCACCCACCACAGAGAACTGTAATTTTCATGTACTTCTCAGCCTCCTGCATTAGATAGGAAGCTCCTGGAAAGCAGAGATTGTATCTTCTGCCTGCTTATTCTCAATAACTAGCATAGTACATAGAGACTCTACAAATGGTTGCTTAAATAAATGAGATCTAGCCCCTGCTGATGAGTTACTAGTAAATAAAAACTTAGAAGATGCACAAGGTTTTAGAACTAAAATCAAGGGTTAAATTTACCATCACTTCCTCAGTCCTCTGTTGGCTTCCTCTCCTGCCCCACATCTTCCCCACCCCATTCACTCAGGCCACCATCTTAAACTAAAAGAAGAATCATAAGACACGTTTTAGTCATTCAAAAATATGGTCTAGGAACTGAGTATGGCTAGAAAGATGGTGAAAGAGGAACTCAATGGGCCAGGAGCTAAAGGGGAATGATTTCACTCAAGGTAATGTCAACTCCCAAAATCAAAAGAGAAATCAGAGAAGGAAAAAAAAGAAGCATGTGAGAGTGCTCTGTGAAAAATGCCGGGAGAATGCCCAAACCAAAGGAGCCACAGGCAGGTATTGACATAAGAGTACAGACTCAGTTAGTAAGATGGAAGCAAGAGCAAGCATAACAGAATGTCATTATCTTTGATCATGGATGCAGGAAGGAGTAAACAAGTCATTTTCCATTTGTGGGTGATATCGATCTAGATAGTTTAAGAGAAACTGAATACAAATATCTCAATGTAATTTTTTCCAGAAAAAAAAATTTTCACAAATAACTCCTGGCCTGAACACAGACAATTTCTAATCAAAGCACTTGGTCATTTCTGAGTGTCTGCAGAAATACTTTAACAGCAGTTCAAATTTAACATGACAAGATATTTTAAGAACTGCTCACTTCGCTTTACAACAGCACATAAGTGCTCCCCTCCAAAATGATGCACTTTTCCATGAAAAATTGGTGCTGAAGCATTAAATGAATCATGAACTCTGATGCAGATTGTTGCAGAGTAAAGCAATATGGAGAATTCTACTCATTTTTCCCCTGTTAATTCAGTCTCTTATGCATGCTCTTATTATCAACTATTCATCTGTAAGTGAATAAAAAGCATGATAACTTAGTTGTTTTATAATTTTATTTCATTTAAAGTCTCCAATGGAAGAGGAAGATATTTTGCATGGGCATAGGTAAGCTGTGACAGGTCATCCATTCGAGTGGCCATGACTTGTCATAGTATTTCAACTTTACTAACAAATTACTATACCCTGATGATTGGAGATGACCATGTAAGCAATGTGTTCTACTACTAGCAACAAATAAGAGTGGGTTGAAATATTTATAAGTTAGTTTTTCTCTCACAGAAAAGAAGGGTCTAGGTGAGAAGTCCAGGGTTGGACGGGCAAGCCTATAGGGTCTCCATTCTCAAGGTCACCTCCTGGTCCAACATGGCTGCCTGGACTCTAATAATCACCTCTGATTCCAGGTGGGGAGCAAGATAAAGCAGAGAAAGTCACATATCCGCTGTTAGCTCACCTTTTAAGGCAATTTCCCAAAAGCCTGAGAGGCAGACTAGGCTAAGAAGTATAGACTTTAGCTGGCAATGTATTTTTTACTAAAACAAAAAGAAACCATTGTTACTAAGGAAAAAGAAAAATGAATATGAAGTATGTGAGTAGATCTGTTATTTGGATAAGGAAAATAGAGCTCAAAGTGGCTAGCTGGCTTGCCCAATCTCATACAGCTGGTAAGGACAGGGCGCAGACTAGTGTCTAGGCATCCATTCCTCCCATCCTTCTGTTCTCCTGACAGAGCCATGATTTTCTTCAGGTATCCGCTCCTCCCACACACAGTGCCCTTGTATTGCTAGAACCCATCCACACATCTAGCCCAAGAGGTGAGCTTGATTCGTTTAAAAATCGTGGTATATTTACACAATTAAATACTACTCTGCCATAAAAAGAAAGATATTTTACCCTTTGCAGCAGCATGGATGGACCTGGAGAGCAAGCACTACATTAAGTGAGATAAGCCAGTCAGAGAAAGGCAAGTACCACATGATTTCACTCATATGTGGAATCTAATGAGCAAAATAAACTAACAAAATTGAGACATATTCATAGATAGAGACCAGGCAGGCAGCTCTGGTAGGGGAATGGGGTTGGAGTGGAGGGATTGAGCAAGAAAAGGGAAAAAAAAAGGAGAACTCATGGACAACAGTGTGGTGATTGTGGGGGTGAGTAGAGGTGGAAGAGGGCATAGAGAAGATACATGGTGTTGGAGAAAATGAAATAAAATTAAATTAAAAAAATAAAAATCATCCATCTCGCTTGCTACAATTGACTCCTGAGTAGTCACATGATGTCAACTGGGTCAATTAGATGCAAAAATGAATTTTCTCATGGCTTTTGGAAAAGTTATTTCTCGATCCTCTGGAAGGGAGTCCCAGAAGCAATACTTTATCTCCCTTTGTAGTCTCCCAATAGTGGACATGACATCTAATCCTAGGACAACCCCTCAATTTTATTTGGGGGGAGGGGGCGAGAGAAAAGAACCAAGAAGACAAGGATAGAGTAAATGAATTGAATTAGCATACAAAAGGCCATCTATACTAATAAAAGCATAATATGCTAATTAGACTGAACGACCTTCCAGACAAAGCCATGGTGGTGGAGGCTGAGGCAGAGGTGGTTAGGGGAGATCAGGCCAGCAGGGGAGCAGTTAGGGGGCAATCAGGCTGGCAGGAGAGCAGTTAGGGGCGATCAGACTGGCAGGCAGAGGTGGTTAGGGGTAATCAGGCAGGGAGGCAAGCGAGTGGATTGTGAGAGGGATGTCCGACTGTCGGTTTAGGCCCGATCCCAAAGGGATCCCTGCAGGATCAGGCCTAAATCTGCAGTCAGACATTTCCCGAGGGGTCCCGGATTGGAGAGGGTGCAGGCCGGGTTGAGGGACTTCCCCAGCCCCCTGTGCACAAATTTCATACACCAGGCCTCTACTCTCTCTATATATAAAAAAGCCTAAGTGACCTTTAAGACCAGTCGCTATGATGTGCACTGACCACCAGGGGGCAGACGCTCAATGCAGGAGCTGCCCCCTGGTGGTCAGTGTGCTGCCCAGCCAACCTTTCATGGCCAGCCAACCTCCCATAATCCCTCCCCCTGGCCAGCTGGCTCGATCAGCCCCAATTGGGACTAGGTAAGATGGCCTCCTATTGGCCCCCATCACCAGCCAAGCTGAGGGACCCCACCTGTGCACGAATTCTCATGCACTGGGCCTCTAGTATAAATAAAAATAATAAGTGCTTTCTTGAATTTAGGTTAACCCTACTGGCACACCTCTTTTTTATCATGCTTAGCTTTAATGCACTTCATGGATGCTGTGTTTTCTACAAACTGAAGGCAAAATCCTCCACCAGCAAAAACATCACAACTCACTTTATTGAAATATTTGCCTATTGTCATGGTCTGAACCCAAACCTGCACTACCTCTGAGATATGCCTTTATTTCCATATTTAACTATTCACCACAGTAACTAAAACTAGAGTTTCCTGTTATTGTTTTCACAGACCTTTCGCCACTAAACGCTTGGTGTCATAGTAAGGGTCACAGCATGTCTTCTCTACCTCAACAATCATGTCAGCTTTGCTGCTTGACAGCGACGGGGACTCTCTTGACTTCCCATTGCTTGAGTCCGAAATACATTCCCCCCTGCGCCTGCTCTCCAGCTCCTCTAGCATGTCAGCTGTCTCCTTCAATTGTTACTTGCTGGCACATATTTAAGGCATCAACCTAATCAGCTGAAATCGATGCTGCCACATTTACTCCTGGAGGAGTTTCCATCGCAAACACTCTTGCCGTTTGAGTGAGCATGCCATGGCCAAAGTCCAGCAACAGGTTAACAGCTACCAATGACTGCCTTTTTAGAAGTGTACACACACCGCCTTTCCCGATGGCTGTTTACACACCCGACAATGTTTGTTGATCCCAAAGCTTATCCTAATTGGACACTGGAAAGCTTTTATCATTGTGCTAAGTATTTTTATGATTAATAGTTAAATAAGAAGCAGGCCATTAGAGGATGTAGGCAGATGTGTCAATAAATGCATAAACATTGATTAGAGGATTATTAACAGTTGGTGACATTTGCTACAACAGCAAATACATATATAGATAACAGTGTCTATAATTGAAGTTATACATTTATTCAATATTGAAGAAAGCATTTGATATATTTATTAATAAAGGAAGAATACTAGCAAATAGGCTCAAAACAGACTTGTTTGCATTTCAGTTTTCAATGTAGCTTGCGATAGTCATAATTGCCTATAAAAAATAATGTACTTCTATCTTAGAAATAATTATAAATTATACATTTAGAGTTTGCTACCTGAGGTCTGTCCTTACTGAATAGTTTATACAGTGATTGTTTTTGTAAAGGTACACTGACTTAGGATTCAAAATAGTAACATTTGGACAGTAACTGTTAATACATTTGCTACAAGCTATTCTCAGTTTTCCAACTGTAGCCTAATTTGGTTCTTCATTAAAAACACACCACATATTACAAATGAGAATAGAAGTATAAAAATGTTGAAATATTGAACCTCAGATGGAAGGCAGGGCGAGGGTGGGTGGGAAGAGATAAACCAATGAACTTGTACGCATATAGTAGTATGCATAACCTTGAACACAGACAATGGGGTGGTGAGGGCCTGAGGGGAGGAGGAGGATGGGAGCGGGCTGGAAGAGGTTCATGGGGGAGGGAGTGAGGGAGGAGGACCTATGTAATACTTTCAACAATAAAGATTAAAAAAAAAAATAAAGACATCTCAGCAATCATCTCATTCAACTTCCTTATTTTACAGAAAAAGAAGTTGAAGGCAAGGTTAAGTTATTTGCCCAAGGTTGTAAAGATACATAAGGTTTAGAACTAATACCTCCTAATTCTTATCCTCTGATCTTTCTGCTAACCCACAGTATTGGGCTTTTATCATTGCTTATCAATGTTTACAGTCATCCTTAAACATAAACTTTGATTCATTTGCATAATAACTTCAGCTCTTTAAAAAATAATTATAGCTTTTATTAGAGTACAAAATCTACTTGAAATCCCCAATTGGACTGAGATTTCTGTATTATTTCCAGGTGCAGAAACAAAGTACTCAAGTTCAACCTATAAAAATATCTAGTGAAAGATAAAATTTGTGGCACAGATTTCAAAGAATTCAAATAGAACAAAATGCACTTAATACTAAAACTAATTGAATGTTACTCAGCCTATGTTTGATAACTCAGAGGTACTAGCTATGTCTTCAGAATCATCATTACAAGTATTGACCAATACTGAACTATTAATTCATAGTTGTACTCACAGGCAGAAAGTTCCAGTATATAAAGGCAAAAATTGATTTTCCAAATTTCTAAGAAGCATTAAATTTTCTTGAATTTTGAAAATGAAAGATAGTTATATTGCTAAAAATAAAGCCCCCAAAACTTTTTAAAAGGTAAAAACTAGATCTATAAGTTGACATATTGATAACTAAATAAATGGCTATCGGTTAATTTTTATATACAATTCACTCTGGTAATAAAATCAACTTAGACACTGAGCCAAGCATGCTAAAACACTTTAGGAAGTTCAGAAATCACTGTCTGGCTTTAAATATCTTTGTGTCATTTCCAAATCATTTTTCCTGGGATTAAGAATATAAAAATTTTTATTTAAAATGTTTATGGACTTTTGAGGCTTATGGAGGGAAGCTTCTGAGATAAGATCCTCCCATTATTATCCACTTGTAAATTTACTGGCTGCTGGAGGCAGCCAGCGGAGTTACCATTAAGTTAGCAGCTATTATGTTCCAGGCACCATTTGGCACTGTATAGCCACCAACTTATAGCATAATCATTCCCCAAATATTATGAGGTCTGTGCTATTACTCTTTTGTCCTATGAGAAACCTGAGGGTCAAAAAGGTTAATGATTGATTCAAGGGCACATGACAATTTGGTGTCTGTGCTCGAAACCCATGTTTTTTACCTCTGGATAGTCCAAGGGGAATAACTAGGTACAGTACTTTATACTGCAGAGCACAATTTCTCCCCACATGACACTGTCCTAGGATGTGGAACATGTTTCTAAAAATAACTCCTTTCATCATAGAGGCATCCATCTGGTCTTTCTCCAGCTATTCCAAAGTCATTGTTTCCTGTGCTCAGCACCATATATCTAAAAGCCAGTTCTGCGGGGTTGGGGGGGGGTGGGGTGGGGGCGGGGAGGGCGCGCGAGGGAAAGGGTTACAACTGGAGATTTGGGATAGAATGTTTTTCAAAGCAAATCTGCCACTCTGAAATTGGTATTCCCCATTAAGTGATGCCAGCCATGCAAAAATAGTAATAACTTACATTTTCATTGTAAAGTAGAAAATGCTCCTAAAGTCATGATCTTTTCTTGTATCACAACAGGATACAAGAGGATGAAAGGGCACATATTATTCTCATGAACCAATGAGAGAGACTGAATTTCAGATACGAGATATAGGACTTGTCCAAGGTCACAGAGATGGGGTCTGGCATCATCGAATTCCAAATCCAGGGCTCTTTCTGTTATCTCAAACCCCTCCTATGGGTGGCCATTGCCTGCCTGGAATCCTCTGTAGAATGAGAATAAATAGATAAAATATTACTATTTATCTAATTTTATTTATCTAATAAAATATTCAAAGGAGAGACACAGAGAGAATACACTGATACAATTCCACACTAAAGAGCTTAGACGTTGCTGCCCCCATATCTAACTCCCATCCCTTAGTAACCATCCAGTTCCCTCAGCCCACATCTGATTGAGAGGAAACTAACCCCAAGTCTGGCTTCAGTGATAGAATATTAATCAACATAATCCAAACATCTGGTTAGAGGCCTTGATCAGGAAGGGGTATTTGACCTATCAGGCCAACAAGGTTGGAGAGGATGTTTGTTGCTGGGGTCTCATGGGTATGAAAGGCTACTCTTTCCCTCTGGATGGCATATGGTGCAGATGTGAACCCTGGAACCACTGCAGCCATTTTGACGCCATGAAAGCTCTTTTTGATGACTGTGTTAAGCCACTGAATCAAACAAATCTTGAACTCTACCCTACATGTGATTGACTCACTTATGCATCTATCTATCCATTCTTGCCCTAAAAAAGATCTAAGGCAGATATAGGGTAGGAGCCAATAAATTCCTTTTATTTTCAAGTCAGTTTGAGTTGGGCTTTCCTTTATTTCCAACCAAAAGCAGCCTCACTGGAACATGCATACATACATTTATACATTCTTGGGTAAAATAAATTTATTTTTTATTTACCAGTGCGTGGTGTCAGCTCCAACTAAGCCATCCCAATGCCACTGCTCTTGAGCATAAATAGCTTAAGGCCTGGACCATTGCCTTCTGTCACTTTCTGCTGGGGCTGTTAACCTGGTAAGCAGTGATCCTGGAGCCACTGGTGGCTGTTTGCCACCCTCGAAGAGAACTTGGCTGAGCATAACGCTAATTCAGAAACAGATAGAACTGATTGATGACAGCAGGTGCCTAGTGATATTTTTCTCAGCACCTGGACCCAGCTGTGCCTGAAGTCCCTGACTTTTCAGTCACATGAGCCTTTCATTTAGGCTCTCTTCTTTTATCACAAAGGCCCAGCTTGGTCACTGTGCCCATAGGAGGCTCTTAGGGAATACCTATTTAATGTTCATTGATTGTTTTCCTCAGGGTAGCTACTCTGAAATCCTCCTTGAAAACTCATATATTAGATTCTACCTCTAATTTGGTTATTAAGAGTTCATTTTGACTAACTTAGTCAACACATGACTAACATCCATGACCTTCTTGTCAGCACCCAATAAGTGTTAACCATTATAATTTTTATTTTTAAAAGTCTTCTAGCCCTAGCTGGTTTGGTTCAGTGGATAGAGCATTGGCCTGTGGACTGAAAGGTCCTGGGTTCAATTCCAGTCAAGGGCACACACATCTGGGTTGCAGGCTCGATCCCCAGTGAGGAACATGCAGGAGACAGCCAATTGATGATTCTCTCTCATCTTGGATGTTTCTACCTCTGTCTCCCTCTCCCTTCCTCTCTGAACTCAATAAAAAAATTTAAAAAATTAAATAAATAGAAACAATTCATCTTTATTCTCTTTAAAAAAGAAAAAAGTCTTCTAGTCTTCTTAACCAGGCTGAAATAATCCACCTCCCCCCCACACACACACACACCGCCCCTCAAATGATGCTTTTGTCACTTGCATCTTTCCCATTTTGTTCAAATAAACATCTCCTTCAACAACCATCCTACACCAGTCCAAGACTCAGCAGGGGAGGCCTTAGGGCATAGCAATTATTTCAACCTTGCACATCACTGAAGGTTATTCTACCACCCCCCCCCCCCCCCCACACACACACACACACCATAAATACATTATGTACTCTTTGGGATTACTTTATCTTGTAGTTCACTTACCCAATGTGGGAAAAGGACTTAAATCTCAAACCAGTTAATGCAGTTCTCTTGACTGGACACACATCTCTTGCAAAGCCAGAGGTCACTTCACCTTCCTGAACAGGGCAAACATTCTATTGTTGTTCTCTTTCATGCGGACCCTTTTTATCTTGTTTTATGAAGATTCCTAATCAGCAAAAAGCATTGGCTTGTGTGAGATAAACCAAGTTTTATGGAGAGTTCTTTTAATAAAGAATCAGGGATGTTAAAGCTACTTACAGAATTCAAAAGTGATGGGCACTTGCTTGTTAAACCACCCATTATCCACATCTGTATTGGATAAAACAATTACAGGCTTGAAGCAATTGTGAGATGGGGGTTAAGTTTGCCTCATTTCCCATTATAGATTAAAGTGTTTCTCCTGGTGATACATTAATTGGTGCAAATGCTCCCAAGACTAAATGTAGTGAAAAGAGCAGCAGCTAATTCAGTCAGAGTAGGAACTTGAGGCACAGGGAGAGACTGAAAAGGCATAGACATTGTTACTGCATTGTCATCATCATCTTCATCACCACATCATACGTCAGAAGGTAGAGATACCAGTGAATGAGCAGAGACTTTCAAGATTGGATCTCATGGATGAAGCAAAACTTTGCATTTACTTATGGGGCAGGGTAAGGATAAAGGGAGCCATCCTTATTTTTCATAGCAGTGTTGATATAGATTGGATAGGTATCTCCTGTTTGGTACCCATTTAAATAGAGGTCCAAGGCTCAATTGAACATAGATATATTAACATAGATCAGAACAAGAAAAAAATCAGTGCAATAACACAGGGCTTAGCTAGATCACCAAAAGTGAGGGCTGCAGAGTCAGTGCCTAAAGAGCATTGAGCTGGTATCTGGTTCAGGGCTTGATCCAAGAAGTTGAGTCATGTTTCGAGATCTGGAAGTTCACTAGTCGTTATCCCAAGCCACATGGAGAAAGTGTCCCAGACCAAGCTGAACACAGAGCCAAGGGCCAGTGCTACAATGATCCGCCAATCTGAAGACAGATGGCTTCAGGGTGACTGAATCCTCCAAGCAGGACACACGGAGTCTTGCCTTGAATCATCTTAAAGGCACTCCTGGTGCCTGACACAATGAGACCTGGAAACCTTAATTCAAGGATAATTAAACACTCTAACATTTTGTGAAAGAAGGCAGCAGGCTGTGAACTCTCTCTCCCTGGGAATTCTGAAAACATATATCTTCAGTCAGTGATTTAGGTCCTCCCCAGCTGGGACCTGCAGGAGATAAAGACTGGAACTTCATTACTTTTTCTGAATTGTCTCATCACTTTCATCTAATGTGCTGGAATACTTTACAGAGTATTTGGTGTTCTTAAGAGCTTTAAGAAAGGAATAAATGAAATAAACTATTCTCATTTTCTAAAAGTCATTGAATTAGCAGATAACATGATACTGAATATAGAGAACCCTAAAAATTCCATCAAGAAACTACTAGAACTGATAAATGAATTCAGGAAAGCAGCAGGATACAAAATAAATATTCAGCAATCAGTTGCATTTTTTTATATACCCACAATGAACTATCAGAATGGAAACTAAAAAAATAATTCCATTTACAATTGCATCAAAAAATAAAAATAGAAAAATACATAGGAATAAATTTAACCAAGGATGTAAAAACCTGGACTTGGGAAATTATAAAACACCAAAGAAAGAAATTGAAGAAGATACAATAAGTGGAAGCATATGCTGTGTTCATGGATAGTCATCCTTAACTGTGCCTATTGTAATGGGTCATTGGTTGGTGCAATGGCAACAAAATGAAGTTTGCTACTGTTTGGGGCTCAGGAACTTTGCTGGTGAGTCCCCGGACCTCTTCTTTTAGCATGAGCTGTTCCCCTTCCCATTGCTGCACTGGGTGTAGCTGCTCACCAGGACTATTCCCTAGCCTTCCCTGGGAGAACCACATGACTCCTAGCTCACTGACTTGAATCTATGGAAGAGCTCTTAGAAGGAATCTGTTCCTATTCCCTCATTTTTCTGAAGAACAAATGGAGGTTCAGAACAGAAAACTGCCATGGCTGAGCTCACTCAGGTAGGTGGAGGCTGAGCCTCTCCTGTCTCTTTCACACCCACCTTCTTATTACTGACAACACTAAAAATAGCCATTGACATTGAACAACTACATGTGCTAGGCACTTAATGTATATCATTTCCAATCTTCACCACCATTCTGCAGTTAGGCATCATTGTCCCCTTTCACAGGTTGGAATATTAAGTCTGAGAACTTCAGTGATTTGTCAGATACCACATCACTAATACATATTTGAGTTTGGATACAAACCCAGGTTTATCTGACTCAGGAGTCCCTCAGCAGCACATGGAACAATTCCCATCACTCTCTGTCTATAGAGAAAGACTCAACACCCACTCTGGCCTTAACTATTACATCCTCTCCCTCAATGGCTTCAGAAGAAGCTTGGCCTCCCACAAAAAAACTATACAATCTCATAGAGTAGCCACTACGAGATCAGGATGTTTCCACTATTTGTCTACAGCAAAGCCAAGTCTCAGGAATTCCAACATCAGTATGAACAAGCAGTCTATTTGTCAGGACCAATCCTTCTTTGCTTTGCAAGAGTGACTTTCTTAGACTTCCTGGGAGTAACTCTAAGTTTACAGTCTGGCACTGATCCTGACTTTCTCTCATGTTGAGCTTGGCAAGTTATAGAAGCTTTCTGAGTATCTGTTTCCTTGAGTGTAAACCAGGCTACCAACAACCTGATGGGAAAGTTACGCAAACAAAATCATGCAAATGTCCTAATATAGGACCTAACATTTAGTAGGCCCTCAAGAAATGATCGTTTCCTTTCTTTTCCCTTAATTCTCTTGTTCTCTGCCCCTCTCTCTCCTCTAGTCACCATGGCCACTTTCTCTGATTGGCCAATCAATTTTCATGCCCCTGCTATTATCAGAGTTTCCTGACATTCTGTGATCCTTCTGCCATTATACTGCCTTTTCTTTCTGTCTAACACAGAAGGGCCCAGGGCAAAAATGGACCAACTGTGGACTCATTGGCTTGGGACACTTGGATAAGAGAGATCATGAGAAGAGGAAAAATGACTGAGATGACAAAATCAAGTATGTTCATGATAGAAAGACTATAGATTTGGTAGAGACTTTTAATGTTCATGGTATCTGACTCAACTCTCATTCCAGGCACATGGAAGTATTATTCTTCTCCATCTCCCTTGTAATTACAGTTCCGCAGGTCATCCATGTTCTGGTCAGTAGCTTGTGGGCAATGGTGATGTGAATCACTTTGAAGCCAGAGTATTTAGTTGCAGGTGCAAGGTTTTCCAGGCTTGGTCCTTCCTGCCAATGTGAACTCTGAAGTATCATATTGAGATGAGGCATAATAAAATGATATAGAGGGACTACACAGAGCAGAGCCCATAGTAACCTACAGTGGAGACATGATGTGATCCACAGTTTGTTATCTTAAGCTCCTAAGAATTTGGGCATAACATAGAATACAGCAGTTCAAACCTTGGCTTTCATGTCACAGACTCTTGAAAATATTTTGTTACTCTTTTTTGGGCGGCGGGGGGGGGGGGGGGGGGGGGGCGGGAAGTCAGTTGTTTATTTGTTTGGCCCTAGAAGCAAGTCAGGGCCCTTCAGCTTTTTTGGAAAAGAGCACTGAACTGAGGGACAAGAAGCCCCTGAAATGAGTTTTAGCTCTGACTCATCTACCAACTAACGGTAGGACCTCAGGTTATTCACAACCTCCAAATCCTCACTTTTCTCCTCTATAAAATAAGAGTTAGTATATCCCAAAATGGGGGATCCATAGCATCATTGGTACTTCAGATACTTGCTACTCAAAGACTGGTCCAAGAACCAGCAGCACTGAGATTGTGTTAAAAATGTAAGTCTTTGAGTCCCACCCAGGCTTCCTGCAATTCTACATTTTTAACAAGATCCCAGGTGATTTCTACGCACATTAAAGTTAGGAGAAATACGGATTTTGATGGTTTAGGACTCCGCACTAAAAGGCCTATAATTACAGAGTTAGGAAGTTATTCTGTTTCCACTTATCTTTCAATCTGTCTGATTACTCCATGGAGAAGGTCTCAGTTTGATGCCAATGTGTCTTAATACCTCTCTCACAGTGGCTAATTTTCTTTTTTAATAAGGAGAATGCAAGCCTGCAAGTGTATTTAGCTTGACTATAATGGTATTGTTTTATTTTCACTGTGTTTATTTAAATAGTTATCTTATATTTAGGCAACAGATACCAGTTTTCTATTTAAAGTAGTGTTAGAAATCTCTTGAACACAAATTTACTTAAGTAGAAAAGTGAATAGATTTTTAAAAAAACACATAATAAATGTGAAGAAGTGTTTGCTTTAATGTTTCCTTCCATGTCCTGGAACTCCATTGGTCTGACACTACTGACTTCTCTCCACAACTTTATCATTAAGCAATTTTATTCACTTTGCATGGTGTGTGTGTGTGTGTGTGTGTGTGTGTGTGTGTGTGTGTGTGTGTGTGGTGGGGTGGTCGGGGGGGCAGGGGGTTGCTATATCTGTAAATTTGGGAGAAATAAAATAAGCATGCTCAGGTGAGCATCCCCTTTCTTCCTCTTGGAATTTAGATAGTCAAAGAATAATTACTCATAGATAATTTAGCCTATAAATTGGTAGAATCCTAGCAGCAGGTTATTTATTCAATATACCTTTGTTGTGTGCCTATGATATGCTAGGATATGGTTCTGTGTCTTCTCCTACTGCTCAGAATCACCTTTCCCTTTGGAGAGTTCTGGACTAGCCTCTGACCAGGCTGATGCATTGTCATTGGTTTCTTAGTTTTTGAATCTGCTCAGAGGCAAAAGGCGGGTGCATTGATGAGCTAAGAATTCTTGTAGAAGAAATCGGCAAGTACTCATTATCATGAATCATGAGACAAAAACAGGTAATTGTTTCTAAGGCATCTGGCCAATACCCTCATGACTTAACCATAATCCATCCTAGCAAGACATTCATGAAGGATTTTTAGTGATTACCCTGCTAATTACAGACTTTTGGCAAAAGGCCTTAGGAAAGAGGTCACTGCTCCTTCCTTGAAGAGAAACAACTTTTGTGTCTGGGCCCTGCACTTGCTTTTGTCAGTTCTCTGCCACTCAGGTAAAGTGGTGCCCTTTCACCTCTTATTACATCACTCTATTTTGTTTTGATTGTGGTACTTTTCCCTAGTTCTTTGTTTACTTGTCTAGGGTCTGACTCACTCCACTAATCTGTAAGCTCAAGGAGAGCAGGAGCTATTTCTATATTGTTTATGGCTGTTTCTCAAGTGTCTGGAACCTGGTGAATAAATGAATCAAAACTCTATATTCCAATTGCTGGAATAAGAAAACAGGGATGTGTACTTTCAAGATCTAATTAGCGGTTACTCTGTGGTACCATTGCTTAACCCTGAAGCTGAGATATGCATCAGTTGTTGCTCTTGTGTGTGTCCCTAAATGTTCAACTACATTTTATCTACAGCATTTCTATTCATTGGTTCATGAATGCTCTACCAACAGCTGGAAAGTGTCTACAGTGGCTTATAAAGGTAACAGTCAACAGGTAAAAGATAAGAGCTGATAAGTAGCTGTGTAGGATTCAAGGGAAACCTTATCAAGAAACCATTGTTAAGGTGTAACTTTCTATTGTAATCCAGGCAAGAACTGTTCCCCAAGCTTTCTTTCCTGCCCTTTGCTGAGTAAAGTTGACTTGGGCATTCAAAACTAATTTGAAAAAAATTATTCAGAGTCTCAGAGCAATTTCTGATGGGACTGTCCAAAATTTTCTGAAATTTATACTCATTCATTTATGCACCATTTCCTTGGGGCAAAATTAAATTATTTCATTCTTACTTTTCCATTTCTCATGGTTCCTCATGACAGCACGAAGGTGGGTAGGAGTCAGAGGCAGCATCTGGAAAATTTTTTAAATGATATGTATAGAAGCATGGGCTAGTACTTTCTGGTCTTTTGGTCTCCCTATAAATATAAAGTGATCTATGTTGACACATTCTGAAGACCATTAAAATGAAGTAAACAAGAAAACTGGACTGGCATCTGCTTTAGGGTGAGGAAGCAGATGGCACCTGGTTTGTATGCAATTTTTGCTGGGTGTCTTGGCAGTGGACTGGAGACACTTCACCACTCAAGGTACTGGTGGGTAGCCAGGAATTGTTCTTTGATGCTAAATACTTTTCTTAAAATCAAACCCATTTTGAATTTGCAACCCAAATCAATTTTACCTCGCAGAGGCAGAAAAGTCTCAACCCTGCTCTCCTAAAATACAGGCACAAACTTATCTCAGATAATTAAATACTCACAGCCACTGTGGCTGTGCCTGCTGCTGTTCTAAAAACTGAAAGGCCAGGAAAAAATGAGATTTAACCTAGGAATTCATCACAGAAGAGAATGAAAGTACAAAAATACAGCATTCACAACGCTGCACCCCTTGAATTACAGGCACACACATAGACTTACAGAAATACACCAGCATTTCAGTACCTGCCCAATCCACAACAAATCTCATCCCTTCATGTCCAAATGCATCTGGACTAGTCTAAGTTTATGGTTGTCTTTAGTCCGTAATATTAATATCTTACTTTTGTTTATGCTTTACCTCTTAATGTATGAGTGTGATTTCTCTCATATTATTTCACTTGAACATTACAACTGCCTCATGGAGAAGGCAGATAGACATTCTATTCCCATTTTAAAGATGGGACTCTGAGAGTTTGAGCGATTTGCTAAAGATTTTAGAATAAGTAACTGGCAGAGCCGGAATGATGACTCCAAATTTCTGATTCTTTAACTCTCCACCTTTCCTGCACTGTTTCATGGCTTCTTGGATCTGATATATCTTGCTCCTGCAAGACTCTCATGAGTTTAAATTATGGGGATGTGCCAAGACTTCAGGCCTGGATGCTGGTCCAAGGCAGTAATGAGCTTGAACTAAGTGGTCTTACCAAGACTGCCCTGCCCTAGCCAATTTGGCTCAGTAGATAGAGCATGGGCCACAGAAGGATCCCAGGTTTGATTTCGGTCATATACCAAGTGGAAGGCAACCAATCGATGTGTGAGATGTTTTTCTCTCTCTGTATCTCTCGCTTTCCTTTCCACTCTCTCTAAAAATCAAAGGAAAGATATCTTCGGGTGAGGATTAACAACAAAAGACTGTCCAGACACTGATCAGTCATTTTTTCTGGGAAGAACCCAGGGGCTCTGAGCTAGAACCCACAGCCTAAAGGTAGATTTGAACTGCTCCATTCTAGGGAGGGCGTATCAGTCAGCCAGTATTCTCCTCAAACACAAGTCCAGTGAATTTGTTTCTGAGGGCAGGGAGTTACATTTCGTTAACTCCCATATATTTTTAAGGGCTTAGACCAAAGATCCAAGAATTCATGCAGGTACTTTCCATACAAATCAGTCTACCCAATGCATGTTAAATAATTCATTCTCTTTGAGGAGACCAAACATGTCTGGGTTGTTACCATCTAGTCCTCATCTTTTAACGATATAACATAGCTCTGGGATATTCGTCTTAACAGAACCAATGGGAAATAAAGGCCTTGTGTCTTTCCTGTTCCCACTGCAACTGGTTATCTGCCTAACTGACCTCACAGACACCCCCCTTCCAAGTTTACAAAAGATATCTCTGTCCCACAGGCACAAATCACAACCTTCTTATTTTCTGGTGAGAGAAGAACTCTCATTTATTGAGTTCCCAATATGTACCCAGCATTGCATTGCGTTAGGCAATTCAAGATCATTATCATTTCTAATTCTCATAACAGTCCTGTGAGGAGATCATTTTCCAGATTTAAAAAAAAAAAAAAAAAAGAACGGCTAAGGGAAATGAAATAACCCAAGCTCACATAGACTGGAATTCCTGGTGGGTCTTCACATCTCAAATTCACAGTCCTTCCACTTATAAGATGTTGAGAACCCAAAGAAAAACTTGGCCTAGTGGAGCTTTGAAGGAGGAGGACTTGATTTTGTTTTAGGCGAAGAGAAAAATCCAATCTCTCCCACCCTTTCTTTCCAATAATGCTGAGGGGGGAGGGTAGTGGAAGAAATTTAAGAGCAGCAAGAGCTCAGGTGAGGAGGGGGTACGCTTTCAGAGGGCAGGAAGCGGGTCTGAGTGGCCAGCTTTCCTCAGGGCCAAGTCCAGCAGAGGAGGGGCTGCTGACAGGTGCCTTCTCAACACACCAACACTGCAGGCTTGCCTGGTCCTGCTTTCCCAGGGCAGAGAACGGCTCCCATCTCTGGCCCCCTCAGTCTCCGGACAGCCTGAGATACTGAAAGCCATATCGTGGAGGCTCAGTAGACCAGGGAGGTGTTGAGAATGGCAGATAGCTTGTGTGTGTGTGTGTGTGTGTGTGTGTGTGTGTGTGTGTGTGTGTGTGTAAGGGGGGGTAGCTTGGGCTCAGTAATGTGGGGGGGGGGGGGAGGTGGCCCGCTCACGTGACTTCAGGAAGGCGGAGACAGAAGAGCTGGAGAGATGACAGGCAGATCCAGGCAGGAGTGGGGGGGCTCTTTGAATAATTGAGGAGCTGTTCAGCAGCAGCGGCTGCCTCCAGCCTTCCTTTGCCACCAGCGCCCCGCATCACAGTGGGAGAGAGAGCCCGGCTGTAAGTGCGGACTGCCAGCAGCCAGTTCATCGCCGCTAACCCTCAGGTGAGTGAAAGTCCCCCTTCGCCGCAGTCTGTGCCCCTGCGCACCCGCTGCATCCCGGCTGGACTTCCGCAGATGGGATGATGTCTCTGGTTGAATGAATCAGGTAGCCCAAGCCCCCGGGAGGGAGGATGCAGGAACATGGCGAGGAGGTTGAGTGCTGCTCCCTCCACCCCCCGCCCGGGAAGGAGCAAGGAGCTGGGTCGGGGTGTCTCCCAGACTCTGGCCCGGAATGGGGCCCGGACAGCTTCCAGCGTCTGGGGACGCCGGGCTCCGACTCCCGGGAGCTGCCAGGCGGGGCTGGGGCAGATGCAGCCTCACGGCGGCCAGGGAGAGAGGCAAAGGAGGGAGCCACGAGCAGCGTCCGGGCCGCTCGAGGCTCCACAGACGCCGGGCCCCTCTTTTCCTTCCCGTTTTGGCTCACACCCAGCTCCCGCAGCTCGGTTCTCGCGCTCGGAATGAGCCCACGGAAAAAAAGAGACGCTTTTCCGCCGCAGCCCGAGGGGAGGGCGGGACAACATCTGCCCTTTTACCTGCGCGCAAACTCTTCAAAAGGACTCTGGCGGAGCCCGGTGCCCTGACCAGGCCGGTGCGCTCCGGGGACATCTGTCCCCTGGGAGCGGTGACGCGCCGGGAGGCGAGGAGAACGTGATGGGAGAAATGTGGGGCGAGGGGGGGAGAGGGCAGCTCCGGGAAAGGATTCTCACCGCACTTATTACCCCGTCAGAGCCTCCTCTCTTTCCACATCTCAAAGCACATCAGTTTCCTACGAATCCAGAGGGCCAGAGTAGGGCAGTGTGGCCTCACAGGACGCAGTCCCGAACTCCTCCTCCCCCCTGAACCCTCCCACCCCCACGGGTAGGTATTTTATATTGTGATTGAAGAATAAGATAGAAGTCCCAAAAGACTAGAAGCGAAAGGAAGGTCAAGGAAAAATGGGGGGAAACTGGAACAGCGAGCCTGCTCCTGACACTCCTGACCCCACTACCTGTGCAAAGCTTGGTTCGTGGAGATCTGGAACTGAGAGGTGCAAAGGAACTGGCTCTGGGGGAGGGTTTCTCACCGAACTCTGGAGCCAGTCACCGGCCAGATGGAGAAGAACCACAAAATGATAATCCGCCTCTCCCCCTCCTCCAGCCCCTCCTTTGGCAGGATAGCTCCGGGCAGGAGCCTGGGCCATAGAGCCCACTGCCGGTGTGGGCGCTGTCCGCGGTCCTGAAAGTTCTCCGAGGCGGGGAGCTAACGCCTGCAGAGAAGTGGCGGCTCATCGCTTGCCACTATTTCCCTCAAACAGAAACTACGTTAGAACCAAATACAAGGGGTCAGGTGGAGTAAGCGACTTAGAGAGACGGGTAAAGGTGCCTTTGCTTCCCTCGGGTAGAGGAGCAAGGAGCGGGTGTTTCTCCAGGGTCCAGCTTAGCTAACTTCCGATGGGTATAAGATATGTGGTGCCTCTTCTCTTTCCTCCACTGCGCAGTGAATCTTTCTGTTGGCGGCATTGGAGAAGCAGTTAGGAGTGCTTTTCTAATAATCATTTCTGTGGCTTGGAGGAACCAGAAAATTGTGAGGTTACCCAAAGGGAGAGGCTGCATTAACGGAGAGACTAGGCTTTGGGCTATGGCTTTTTCTCTGTTCAGTACCCTTCTCTCCCCAGGGCAGGCTCTTTACACCCTCCAGATAAGATCTCTAAGCATCCCTGCTTGTTTGTTTCTTTGACTAGTGCTTTATATTATGAGTAAGATGGAGAGAGAATTAAGCAAATTTAGAGAGGCAAAATTAAGAGAATATTTACTGAACACGTATTATCTGATGGGTAATTTATCTCATTTAATCTCCATAAACTGCTAACCATAAATATCCCAGAGATTTAAAACAAAACAAAAGCCCTGAAGTTAGGCATATCAAATCCACAGCTTGGATTAAAATTCAGGTCTGCTTAACTCCAAAGTCCAAATTATTTCCCATGCCTTCATTTTGGCATTTGGCTTTGGACGGCTATTGTTGGGAAATATAGCAAGAGAATGGCAAAGGAGAAAGGACTGCTTTCTTTTTCACACACACTACTCTCTTCCAACCTTTTCCTCTTTAATCTGCTCACCCACCCGCTGTCACTCACTCCCACCCTTCCAACTGCTTTTGTGCATGCTGCTCAATAACACTGTTCACACAACTTGAGCTTCAAGATTGCAAAAAACAAGTCAGAGGACTAACACAGCAGGCTTGCCTGAAAAGCAGCAGAGCTTCAGGAAGTCTGGAGGACTAGAGCCCACTGGGTTTTCACAGTCAGAGTTTTAGGGCAGGAATAATTTTAAGGTCATCCAGCACTGTAATTTTCCAAGAAGGGGTATTTGGGGACCAGAAGATGGCCATTAGTCTAAGTCATGTGAATATAAGGATTGGAACCTAGTTGACTTGATTCCAGGGCCAGCACCCTTTCCACTACTCTCCTTGTGCCTCAAATACTCTTCCACGATGACTTCCTTGATTATCTTTGACAAGACATCACCATCAATGAACTATATTCAGTAATATACCACAAATTCAAACATCTAAAATACAAGCAGCCCTCTTAGCTACTTTTTCTTCCTATTCTTTCCCCTCTGGTCTCACTATTCCAGTATTGTCTGACCCAATGTACCTGAGACATCTGACCCACTTTCCTTGTAACAGTTCTACCTATGGCAGCATTTAATAAATGGGGATGGCAATCTGGCATTTCTTGCCTTTATGTTGTCCATGTTTCATCTTTTATGATCTATTCCCAATAAAATAACTTTTCCAAAATTAATTACCTAAAGCATCTTCCTACGTTCTCAGAGGGACTTAAAAGACATCTTTAAAAGATATAGGCAGAAATAAATAATCATTATAAGTGCTAATATCTATCAAATGCTTACTGCATCATAGGCATTATGCTAAGTTCTTTCATAAATCATTTATTGAATCTTCACAATTCTGTCAAGTAGATAATTCCAATGGAGGTGATCCTAGAGTTTTAGTCCACTCTCATATACAGCAGAACCTGATGTCCTATTCATTTATTTTTGCTCCTATTTCAGCCCACAGTAATATCTCACCTTCTTTAATTGAATTTTTGTAGCCCTAGTAATTACATTGGCAAAGAGAAAAATTTTATATTGAATTGGACAGCTCTAGTCTGCTTCAAATATGTAGAGTTTAGAAATTAAAATTCAATTCAAATAACACTATTCTGCTTTTATTCCTTAATAGTTACCACAACATATCCCCCATTTGTTATCTTTTACTTACTAGTAAAGATTCCCATAAGCCTTTTTAATGCACATACCAGCATTCTGCTTCAAAACCCATCGAGAATCAATTAAGGCATAACTCATAATTAAATACATAACTTCTCTTGTACTAGGTTATTTTGCAAGAATGCTGTTGCTGGGATGCTCTGGGCCCTGTGAACCACAATCTTAAATTATCCAGAGCTACTCTGTTCCATATGGTAATCACTAGGCACATGTAACTAAGAATTCAGTTCCTTAATCACACTAGCCATAGTTTAAGTGCTCAATAACCATATATGGCCAATGGTTACTTTATTGGACAGTGCAGATATAGAACATTTCCAGCACTGCAGAAAGTTCTATTGAACAATGTTGCTTTAGAAAGTGTGAAAAACATCCTCACAGCAATTGAGAATTTGGAATTGGGAAACAGACTTGGGACTTTGCTTTGAAACTTCTGCCAAAAAAGTAAAAAAAGATACATGTGCCTAGAACATTCCCAGAAGCCCAAAGGTGCTCAAGACAATAAGGCTAGCAAAAAGAGCACATGTCTCACTGAAGGAGCTGGTGACCTCTGGGGTTTGCTTCATATGGATTTTATTTTTTATTTTTATTTTTAAAAATATATTTTATTGATTTTTTACAGAGAGGAAGGGAGAGGGACAGAGAGTTAGAAACATTGATGAGAGAAAAACATCAATCAGCTGCCTCCTGCATACCCCCTACTAGGGATGAGCCCGCAACCAAGGTACACGCCCTTGACCAGAATCGAACCTGGGACCCTTCAGTCCACAGGCTGACACTCTATCCACTGAGCCAAACCAGTTAGGGCTATATGGATTTTATTTTACCAACAGAGTAAAATGGTCCATCGATGGGTCTTGTTAGTTTCCTGAATTCCACCTTAGAAATAGCTTGAAAGTTATTATACAGAACGCAAGTTTATATATGTAATCACATACATATGTAACAACATATATATATATATATGCATCTTGTCTTAGTAAGTATAGTATGATAAATAGGGAAAGAATACAGAGCTTAAAGTTAATAGTATGTGTGCCATTTACTACTTGGTGACATTATAAGACCCTATAGAGCTCAATTTCTTTATTTGTAAAATGTTGATGAGAATTGCTATACCTATCTCAAAGGCCTACAATGAGACTCAAAGCATAGGTATGTAAAAGTACTTTGTAAGGAGCATGATTGAATCTGTAATGGTTGATAGTTTCATGTAGATGGTATAGTAGAGCATATAACTGTAATAAACAAATAGGGTAGTGTTAACTAAATGCATTTGTGAATGTTTAAATTTCTGGTAGAAGTGTACTTTGCTTTTGTTGTCATTTTTTCAGTGAAAAGTGGAATGCCAAAGAAAATACCATTTGCATTGTTGAGATTTCTGGTTGGTTAGGTTCTATGAATTGAAATATTGTTTATGGTTTAGTTCATTTTCCCCTGAACATTTCCTTTAGGATTAAAAACAAAAACAACAACAACAAAAAAAAAACACTAGGATGTCTCAGTAGGTCTGAAACAGCTTTTTCCTTGTAACAAATAGTTTTAAGTTGATTATCAATAATTATCCTTTTATAGTAATAGGAGTTTAGAGAAAATATAAAAAGTATTATAGATATTCCTCAGTATGAGTGGGTAAGGGAGATTATTTAAAGGAATATTTTTACTAACTACTAATCGAGATGAGCTTCTACCCATCTCATGAGTATGGCCAAGGGCTCTAGATTCTATCTCTAGTTCCATGAGCTCTGGCAGGTTATTTCCTTTCTTAGAGACCTAGTTGGCCTACCTTTAGCAGAGACATACTCTCAGCCCTGATGCTGCTCAAGCATATCATCTCAGGACTGTGTTGCATATGGAATTATATTACTAAAGGAAAAATTAGTGAGATTGTCAACTCTGTCCTCTAGTGGATCATGTTGGCGTTAGTAATAAACACTTTTGTTGGGAGTCATGGTTTATTTATTTTATGGAACTTGTTTAGCTCTTGGAAGGGCCTGGATTTTGGAAAGGGAAAAAATACATCTCAGAGATGAAAATAGTTTAATTTTTACTGTCTTTAGTTTGGGTGATTTCACCGATCTTATATCCAAGGAAATAAAGAGAACTTATAATGTGGCTTTGAAACGATGGCTGTAGCATGCATTCATTTAATCAATAAAATAATTGATTTTATTGGCACAGAAATGTTGTGGTCATGAGGTGTTTAAAACTTCTATAAACTTGGCACATGGGTGCTCAATAAAGATTGCTTGAATTCAGACCATTGTTCCAGGTCAGTTCATGCCATGCAATCATCTAACAAGAAATGAATATTCCCTGGGGCATTTTTCTTTAGCAAACAAAACAGGAGACAAACACAGAAAGTCAAATCTAACCCTGACAAATACTCTTAGCCCCTCTGGGAACATAGGCAGTGATGGTCAAGAACGACTGCATCTGAGAATTATATCTTGCTTCCCTGCTCCAGGAAACAAGGGCTGTGTCAGCCCAAGAGTCTTGCATTTGACTGTAATGAGACAACTTCATAAATACAATGAGTGAGTGGAGTTGTATGCTATTTTTCACTTTTACCTTAAAGAGGTACTTATTTCCTGGAGAAAGTATTTGATTGGCCTTCATGATTGTTGCAGGCAATTACTATTTCTAAATTCAGAAGGAACTTAGCTTAGAATGAAAGCACATGTGTTAATTAGAGAAGAGCTAGTGACATCACAGTCTGGCAGGTCACAGAATATTATCCTTTCCCAGGGATAATTGGGCTTCCCTTTAAGAGTTTTAACTGGTGATTATTGACAAAAATGAAAGAAAAATAGATCATTCTCTTCTAGCAAGTCAATAAGCAAATGCCTGGAATTAACTGATTCTTGTTTGCCAAAGGCAAAATATTCCAACCCAATAAACTGTCCTACAAATGAGCAAGCTGATTTCCATGGCCTGTTCATTTTTTAAATTGCTTTTCTCTTTGTTTTTAATAATCAGCAAGTTAAAACCATTACATCCAGGTGTTTGAACGTTCTAATGACAAAATGGTCTTCATGATTGTAAAGACTTAACTGTTCATTAGGGATTATATTTAAACAATATATTATTGTGCCAATATTTTAACAATCACATAACCCAACTCTCATTTTACAAACAGGAATTGAGACTAAGAGCAATCACTCAAGTTAATATCAGAGGCAGAAGTAAGACTTCAGCCTCCTCTCTTGCAATCCACTGCTCTTTGCATCTACCTTTTAACATCATGCATCTTTTTATTAGGCATAAAAACTTTAGTCAACGAATTTAACCGCTTCCACCAAACTTTTACCAGAGCTGCTAGGAGTAGAAAAGTGGATGTTTTTGGATTTCGGATTATTTCCCTTTGCACTCCCAGGTAAACCAACTACTGGTTAAGGATAGTAAACAGGTAAAAATTTCATGGATATAACTATGAAAAAGATTTAAAACCCCAGAATCCTTGCTGCAAGAATTGGGGCAAGGATTTCACTCCTGTTAGCTTCATCATCTTTACCTCTAAAATAAGAAATTTGGATTAAGTAGTGTTTCAGGTCCTGCAAGCTATAACATTCTATCATTCTATAAATGGGGCCAAGAACTTAAATAATTCATATTCTGCCTCATTCAGCCAAAATAATAAAAAAAATAAATCAAGGTTTTTAGTTTTTATGTTATTACTTATTTATTGGAAATTCTGACATTTCTTTCTAGTATTTCACCCAGTAACAACAATGATGATGATTATTAGCTAATTCTTATTTACATTTACTATGACCCTATATTGTCAGTAATGTTATTATCCCCATTTTACAGACAATAAACCTGGATACGAAAGTAGGTAAATAATCTGCCCAAATCTATAGAGCTAACAAGTTTGTGCTCTTAACCATCATGCTATACTGTCTCTTTGAAAATCATAAGTTTCTCAGATAACTAGTGTGTGCCATTTATAGACTTAACACATGAGCCCCTTCTCTGAGGAATTTCCATTTTACCTACATGTTCTGGCTAGAAGAGCACTCCTCCACTGAAAAATACTGCTTGGAGTAATGTGCTGTTAATTTCCCAATGGATGTGAACAGAGAGAATTTACTTCTGGTCTTCTCCCCTAGTGAAATCTAGCCATACTTATGTGAGGTCTACAGCAGCTCAGAATCGGTACTGGACTTCCAATAATTTTTTTGAGAAGTAAAATATGGGGTCAGAGATCAATGGTTTTCAAACTAGTCCCCAGAAGTTTCTATAAGAAGCCCCCTCCAACTCATTAATCTCTCTGTGCTTTTATTCAGGGTTTCTCAACCACAAACAGGGGCTGTATGACTACCCCTAGGGGAAATTTGTAAATTTGGGGAGCTACTTGTGACTGTCACAGAGACATGGGGTAGGCACTTCTGGCATTTAGTGTAGTGGGCTCAGGTGTCTGCACAAGGAATTGTCCTGCCCAAATCACCATTAGTGCTTCTGATAGATCATCATTATGGTAACTTCTAGATCTGAAGTGATGTAAAAGACTTTCAGATCTTCAGATATTCTATTGTCTTCCATGGGAAGACAGGTAGAGCCAGTTTGATTTTTCTGCTTTTAGGGGGGCTTCAGTGACCTAATAGGGCTACAAGGCAGGAGAAGGTCTGAGGCAGTTGGCTGTGTAAAGCTGGGAAGGTGATATCCAGTGACATCTACTGGATGTCTGTCTGTCAGGAGCATGTGTGACTCCAGGGGTGGTTGGGACTTGATAAGTCAAGGGGTCTGTGGAAATTTTCCCTTGAGGAGCAAGCTACTTTATTTCAAATTAGAGGCTTAGTGCAGAAAATTTGTGCACTCAGTGGGTGGAGGATCCCTCAGCCCAGCCTGCACCCTCTGGCAGTCCTGGAGCCCTCAGGGATGTCTGACTGATGGCTTAGGCTCGCTCCCCATGGGCCTAAGCTGTCAGTAGAACATCCTTAATGGTGCCACGGAGGTGGGAGAGACTCCCGCCACCACCACTGCACTCGCCAGCTGTGAGCCCAGCTTCTGGCTGAGCAGCACCCCCTGTGGGAGTGCACTGACCACCAGGGGGCAGCTCCTGCATTGAGCATCTGCTTCCTGGTGGTCAGTGCGCGTCATAGTGACCTATCATTCAGTAGTTCAGTCAATTTGCATATTAGCTTTTTACTATATAGGATTATTGTATTATTTATTTGTATTATAATTGCAAACCTACTTTTGCCCACCCCTGTATACACTCAATGCCGTCACTCAGCTGGAGACTATCACAGAAAGCGGTGTGCCCATGAAGAAAGACAGTAGTGTCCATGGCTCCCAACATTTGATAATGGAGCAAAGTTCATCCAAAGTTCACTGTAAGTGGCAGATTATTAGATTCATAATCCCAGAGACCCGATAATTGGATGAATTTAAGTAAGATTGGGTAATTTGATGAATCTAAGTAATTGGATGAATTTAAGTAGTAACTAAGAAAATGAAAAATGACAGCTCTCAAACCATTTCTGCTTCGGGGGCAAGGTGGTTTTCCTGAATTGATCAGCATGGTGCATTTAATTAGTATACACAAAATTTACAGTGATAGATATTTTTAGAAAATCAATGAACTCACATTGTCTTCTGAGGAATAATTTTAAGACAAAAACAGGTGGTGTTTCAGTAAAAATTATATTGAAAAGATAAATAAGGGAAAGGGGAGATAAATCCAAGAACTGGCGCCTCAGGCAGGACTTCAGAGGGTTGTGGTTGTCTCACAGTCTGACCAGGCTTATTAGGTACAGAAACTCTATCCTATCAGTTCTATCAAAAAGTCATGTAGAACCCAACCATGCTGCCCCAATCCTGAGAGGCTGCCAATATAGTCACGTGCAACGGGGGATGCTTGTGAGTGTTGCACAGGTGATTCCCTTCCTGGTATTAGGATAGTGAGAAAACCAAATGAGTGATCAAAGATGACCTGTGAGCACCATCAGGATTAATGCAGTTCGGCAGTTTCATGAACTGTGCCATCCAGTCTGCAATAGGGACTAGAGAATTCTCCCAAATTCTACCCAAGAACTCCTGTCAGGTTACTGGGATAGCTGAGCCCTTCAAATAGAGTGTTTTATTTATTTCCCCTTACTCTCGTGTTAGAGAAACTTTGGCAAATTCTTTTGTCAGATTCTGGAAACTTTATTTAATCTATGCAGTTTGTATCTACTGTTAGGATATTATTTTAGACATGTTATTATTTCTTAGCTCATGGCCTATCTCGTGTTTGTTACATGCTAGTCTCCTTTAGGGAGTTCTGGTAGATGCCCCAGTTTAACCACTTATCATGAATAAACCACTCTAGTGGTTGGATTCATTTCTGCAAGGGGCAAATCTCTTGGAATTTGTGCTGATTCTGTTTATTTCATCTTCGAGGGTACCATGATCTGACTTTGTTCTAAGAGACTGGGGTCTAGTTTACCCTTGTCAGAAGTCTCCGAGTGTGGACACTGACATTTGAAACTAACCATTAGTCACTCTCAATACAGAAAACATGCATGGAGTGACTATGACTCATCCACAAAATGTCAAAGGAACCAAAGTCTTCCCATCCACAATTTAAAAGGTTTTTCTAAAAACCGGACAACATCATTGCTCTGAAAGAGGCCAAATAACCATTTGACTATTTTTATTTTTCCCTTGAGCTGACGGTTTATCCTGATTCCAAGCAGGCACAAACTTCACAGACTGCTTGGGATTCATTTTAAGTTCTTTCCTAGTCACACAGACTTTGACACACTTTCTATTCCAGCATCAGAACACAGAGGAAGAAAATATCTGAATGAGTATAGGCTGTCTTGCCAGAAATAAATTCCTAATTCAGACAACTAAAATATGCCACTATAGAACTTAACTGTCAAAATAGAAACAAGACTTCCCTGTGTCAATACTATATCAGTGACTAGCCTGTGTTCTTCCTTCCTGCCCCAACTCCATTACAAACTACAGTTATAAATAAACACTATGGTGCCATCACAGTACATTAAGAATCTGAGAACTGTCAATTGAGCATTATGATGTTGTCTCTTTACATATGTGACTCCAATATGACAAGCTGGTGCGCTTCTTAAATTTTTTTATTAATTGATTTTAGAAAGAGAGAGAGAGGGAGAGGCAAAGAGAAAGAAACATGAATTTGTTGTTCCCCTTATTTAGGCCTTCATTGGTTGCTTCTTTTTTAAAAAAAAAATTTTTATTGATTTCAGAGAGGAAGGGAGAGGGAGAGAGAGATAGAAACATCAATGATGAGAGATAATCATTGATTGGCTGCCTCGTGCATGCCCCACACTGGGGTTTGAGCCCACATCATGCCCTGACAGGGAATCGAACCATGACCTCCTGGTTCATAGGTCGACGCTCAACCACTGAGGAATGCTGGCAGGGCTATTGGTTGCTTCTTGTATGTGCCCACAGCTTGTCATTTCAGGACAAATCTCTAACCAACTGAGCTATCCAGCCAGGGTGTGAGTGTTCTTCTTAAAGTCAAGGATAACTACATCATAATACTTGTGGTAATAGTAACAACAGCTCACATTTACTCATTTAATTCTATGAAGTAGGTATTATAATCTCAATACTACATATAAGGATTTTTTAATTTAAATGATCCAAGATCTCATAGCTAGAGACGGTATGGTCAAGATTCAAATGCTGTGCCAACATCAAAGTCTGCCCATGCACAATTTAAAATTTTTACTGAAAGAGACCAATCCTAATGTGTCTTATATGAGTGCATGAATAAGAATGACTTTGCAGCTTTACCTTCATGGCCTTATTGGAGGACTAGACCCAGAGGTCCAAAGACTGAATGTGGGACGCTGGGCAAGTCATACCTTTTCTAGGCCTCCATCACTCCATCTAAGAAAGAAAAAAAGAGTGGCTCTTTTTTAAAAAATATTTAGTTATTCATTCAACAAATATGCTAAAAACTAAAGTTACAATGGGGAAAAAACATACTAAACATTATTAATAAAAAGAGGAACCACAGTTCAGGATATTGTTGCTAAAATACAAACAATACTACAGTTTGTGGAGGGTTCCATTCAAGGTTGGTTGTTTTGGTTTTCTTTTTTTAAAATATGTTTATTGATTTCTGAGAGGAAGGGGGAGGACGAGAGAGATAGAAACATCAATGATGAGATAATCATTGATCGACTGCATCCTGCACGCCCCACACTGGGGACCAAGCCCTCAACCATGGCATGTACCCTGGCCAGGAATCAAATCGTAATTTGACTTCCTCACTTTATTTTTCCTCCCTTTATTTCTTGTTTGTGGTTTTTTTGCATTACTTTCCTGATGCTATATTTTTCCCCATTTCCGTTCGTAGGTCCACGCTCAACCACGGAGCCAAATCAGCTGGGCTGATTTGCTTTTCTTAATTAGAGAAATGATTTGAATTCTTCTCATATAACTGTCAAATAAACAAAATTACAGGCCCAAGGGGCCAATGTAATACAAATTACTACTTACAAAAACAATGGCCTATATCTTTAAGGTTCCAGTGAAAGGATTGTTAGGCAAATTTGCCCTAAACTGTCACTAATACACACTGTATCTCTAGACTTAAAATAAATTAATATTCTAGAACATTTAGTATTTTCATTTACCTACAGGAACTCATTTCTTTCTGCAAAGGCTGAGATTGTGTGATTAACCCAAAGCCAGAACATAGTTCAGGAAGACTAAAAAGCTATAATGGGAGAACTGATGGCCTGATGGCCGAAGGGATATTTATTAAGCAAAACAGAATGGGGATTTGAAAGTAATTTGAAAGGTCATTTTGTTCCGTTTAAGAGAATTCTAAAGTTTAATTTTGCTGATTAACTAGAGCATATTAAGAAAAATGTTGAATGAGAGTAAAAACAAAAAAATAAGTCAACAAACAAAGGAGGGGGAGGAAATTGCATTATTTTTAATGTACTTCCCCTTAAAGGGGAAAATTGAGGTGGGAGATGCCGCAGAAGCATTTGCTGGGCAGTGAGAAGAAGCGAGATAGACTTCTTTCCTACTAAACAAAGTTTTTACCAGTGACCCTGGGTTGAGAATAAGAGGCATCTCGCACATAAATAAACAATTGGCTCTTTCTCAGCTCTGAATCATTCAATTTGGCCCCAATTTTCAGACATTACTTACAAGAGGCATCATCACGAAGCCATTAATTAATGATCCCAACTTTACCAAGCCTAGAGGTCTAATTTATAGTCAGGAAACTATTTGGAATTTTAAGGTGATTTTGTCCTTTTAAGACAAGGGACATCAAGCCTTTCCTAGCATAAACCAAGACCAAAACAAACAAACAAAAATCCTACGGAAAATCACTGTCATTAGAAAATGAAGTAAATTCTCCAGCCTAATCTCAAAGTCAGCTTGTATGCAGGGCTAATTTCTAATCAAAAAGTAGAAAAATATCCGTTGCCAATGGAATGTTTAAGGTGTAACTTAAGGGTGTGACTGCGTCACATCACTCAGGGTGGTCCATTCTAACTTTGCTTTAATGTTAAAGCAAAGATCTCAGAGTTGGCTTTTTGGTCCCCTTAATGAACTCTATGTTGATCTTTACCTGAATTTGTTTGGGGCTCAGCTGCTTGGAGTTTTTTAGAGAAATGTTTCATTACTAGCTCAATGGCTATAAGATGAGTGAAACTCACCTCTTTTTGAACTTGGGTGCAGAGCTAAGGAAATTAGGCTTTAAGCCATAGGTAGTAGGAGCCACGGAAGGTTTCAGTGCCATGGAGTTGTGACCACAAGAGTTGAGGAAGGTTTGACAACAGTGAGAGGCATAGATGAGGGAGACAGAGGGTTGAAATAAAAAAAGTCAAGATAGGATATTAAACTGGGGAAAATGTACCCTGAAAAAGTGTTTCATTTCTGTAGAATCAGGGGCCCTTTTTACTATTTCTAGGCTGATTTTGAACCATGTCACCCACATTTTGTTTAAGATGAGACAAATCTAAAGACTGGGCTGGGGGGAGAGTAGGGGGAGAGATTGTCCCTCTCTCCTTGGCGGGAGCCACTCTCCACTTGTTGATGAGGACCAAAATGCAGACAGGGGTAAAACCAGGTGAGCTTTGAATGCCTGGAACCAGAACAATGCAAGGAAATGCCCTGGGGAAATGAAGCTGGGATGGTGAACTCAGGTCGGTTCCTCCCCAGCTGTGTCCCTCACCTTTGCTTTTCTGAACCTGAGATGCCTCATCTGTAAGATGATTGCCATGGTTCTTTCCAGCTTGAAAATGTATAACCTCAGCAGCATATTATTAATTTAAAGATGCATTTCATGGATCATGTTCAATTCAATTCAATTTCAGGGACCATTGTACAAAATGCCAGAGCTCCTAAAGGCTTGATTTCCTCACTTTATTTTTCCTCCCTCCTTTTCTTAGTGTGTTTTTTCCATTACTTTTCTGATGCTGTATTTCCCCCCACTTCTGTTTTTTTCTTCATTTCTAGTGGGAAGGGGCTGCTTCAATAGGACAAGAAGTCAAGGTTATCTACCTATCGACAGGACAGGGCCTACCCAGCCAGCTCTTTTCCACACCATTTTGCTGGTGACTCTTAGCCCTGAACCAGGAAGAAGAAGGTGAACTCAGCCTCCCTTCTGATTCCTTGTTTTATCACTGTGGGGTTTTCTTCTGCCAACTGCAGGCTCCCAAATATTCTAAGTAGCTCTTTCCCTTACTGCCTGTAGGCCAAGCAAGGTGACTGTTGTCACCCCCTTTCCTAGGAAAAGTAACAAAGAGGGAGGTGATTTGCATAAGTCTTGCTGTAGTTTAGCTTGACAATAACCACTGTGCACATGACACATACATGCATAGCCCCAGACTCCTATCTGCAACTGCTTCTATTTAACCTTGGCCTTCCCAAGTCCAACAGGTCAGCAGAGTCATGAAGCCTCACCGCCAAGGAAAAGACCAGATCTTGAATTAGTCACTTATCTTCTGGTCCCTTGAGCTATACTGTTGCATTTGAGAACCATCAGCTCCCTCCCTTGCTCATCGAAGCTGATGCTGGGTTTCAAGTAGGGTCTCCCCTACTTTGCTATCCTACCCCACCCCCACCCCAGGCCAAGACTTTCAACACATTTCTTGGCTATTTTAATTCCTATGCCAGTCTGGTTAATAGTTCAAGGTCAACTGTCTCAAAAGAGTGAGAACCAGGCTGGTATAGGAAGTAAGAATCCATTTCTTCTGGTCCCCAGGTCTTAAGGAGACTAGAGGTTTTCTCCTAACAATTCAGAATTCTACAACAAGAACCAGATTATTAGGTGACTAGAAATGCTTAAAAATAATAACACAATTACTAAGAGAGGCCTATGTGGAACATGAACTACATAGAGCCCAAAGCTGGAAACATGACAAAAGACTTAGTTACCAAATAAGGGCTATAGCAAGTGCAAGTTACTCTTAAAATCAGAGGTAGCAGTTGGTCCAACCCACCTCCTAGAGTAATAACAATAATATCTATATTTTAATTTGATATTAACATGAACTAGCACAATAATCCTACAAGGTGGGCATTATTATGCCCACTTTTTTGATAAGAAAACTGAGACTCAGGAAGACTGTAAACTTGTAACAGGTGGGGCAGTGGCTCTAACATGAATATGTCTGACTTCAGAGACTATGGCCTGTTTCTTCTGCAAAAGGATAAACTGTTAAAACTTAAACTTAATAAAATAAAATCAAAGCCAATGAACCCCAGCAGACCTCCTGGGTCCTGGGACTATGGCCTCTAACTAGCAGTGTGACCCTCGGTACATCTTTTGGCTTTCCTTTTCCTTTTGCATGAAATGAGAATGTCGGGTCCAATTATTTCTTCCAGTTTCAGCACCTGGGAGTGTACTTTCTAGTCCCTGCATGTCTCCTTCACAGGGTCCAGGAGCTAAAATCTTAGCACAATAGACCTCTAACAACAGGAAGTGCCACTTCAGAGGCTCTTGAAATGACTCAGAAAATAATTCTGTTCTCCAGAAGAACCTATAATTTATATGACTGCGATTACCCACTAGTCAGGCTGGCTTAGGTAACCTTCGCCACTGTTTATTCCACCAGCATTCCACTCCTTTACGACACTGGAGAGAAGAACTGAACTCAATATTTTGTCACCCACATGTTCAAATGGGTAGTGAAATGGGGAGAAAAGATGAATATTACACACCCACACATACCTCTTATGTGAAAATGTTACAAGGATGTTAATAGGAGACAGAGGTGGAAATACATACTGGCAAGGATTCTTTATTTAATCAAAAAATCACCAGGATTTCTAAATAGTGGGTGTTTACAGTCTATCAGAGATTGAAGTTGATAGAGATAGATACTAAATCCAGTGCTGACTGAATGCAGACCAAAACCAAAGGGGGGGCATGCGTTATTTAATGTGAAAATATGATATTCTTTTGGCGAAAGTTTGCTTTACACACAACCTTTAGGAACAAGTGTTTGTTGAAGTGATGTGAGTTTATCGTTTTGTGTGGCCGGAGGCGCATTGGTATGAATCAATGCAGAGGGCCTGGGTACAGGCGGGTGAGGGAGGAAAAAGGGAAGTGGAGCAAGATGTGAGTGAGCCCCATTGCTGTTTGGAAAGGCATCATGGTGGTAAATATTGTATTTACTTAAAAAAAAAACAACCTGGAAGGATTTTGCTAGAAGAGAGGATGACATTTGATGGACTTTTTTTTAGTTAAACATCTAAAAATGAAGCTTTGTCTAAGCCATCTGGGATATCAATCAGCATGTGAACCATTAAAGGGAATTTGACAAACTAAAACAATATTTCTTGTAGCAAGGTTGGCAACCAGACAATGCCAGAATAAGAAACATCTCCCAGAAGGAATCGGGGAATTTTATTACTGCTTCTGTGGCTTACTGTGTCCTTACTCACTAATAACAACACATTATCAGCAATACGCCACAGATAGCCTTTTAAAATCTATACCACTTTGCCACATGTCATCCATTATTTAATCCTCATCACAACACTGTAGGGTGAGCAGAGCAGATACACTATCCTTGTTTTGTAGACAAACTGAGTTTGAGGAAGGTAGAATGTTTTGTCTAAAGACACGCAATCTTTCTACAACAGATTTGTCTAAAACCCTGGACTTCTGATTCCTAGTCCAGTGATTTCACCACAGTATCACAATAGAATCTGAAGCTTGCAGTCTCCCCAACTATACCGGTTCAAGTGGAAAACAGTTTGTATATTTTGTAGGAAGATACACACATAGCAATTGCCCACACTGGGGAGTTTGTGGATGCAAGAAGCTTGCTAGGTTCTGTATTAACCTCCAAAAGACCAAAACATCGGTTATGTCCCGAAGGAGCTGACCACTGTGTGGCCTAAACTGTGAAAGGACTTAGGGTCACAAGCTGTATTTTCAGAAGTAGCATTAGCACCAATTAAGTCTTGGAGAATTAAGAGCTAAAAGCGACAGAAGGAGCATGTTCTTGCAGGAGAGAGTGAGGGGAAGAAGGGTTATAAGACCCAGGAAAGGGTACTAATTTTAAGGACTTGGATTTGAAGGTCCATGCAGGAGGGACAGTGGATATAGGCCCACGGAAAGAGGGGAGTTGGAACTGAGACCCTCTAGTTAGATCCAGGACCCTCAAAGGACCCCACTCTCAGTGAAATGAGGGACTATAAGAATCCTACCCATTGACCACTGATCATCATGGACAAGAAATCCTTGCATAAGAAAGCAAAACCTCAAGCCTTTCCATGAAAGGGTTTGGAGTCCAGAGTTATACTACTCACATGGTATAAAAATCCCAACCCTGAGGATTTAACATAAAAATTGAGCCATAGATACCTATGAGTCATCTGATTAAAAAAAATGCAAAACAACTCTAAAAGGATACTTCCACAATCCAGGCCAGATGGGATATTCAAAAGAAGACAAATTCCACTGATTAGCTCTCAATCAAAAAATTGTAAAACATATAAGGATATATTCCCCATGATTCAGAATGAGTAAACACAAAGAACTGGAGGTTAGCATCCAAAACCTGAGATAACCAAAAAATCTGAAGGAGACTAGAAATAGGTAAATTTAAAGTAATTAAAGAGCTAAAAGAAAGGGGGGGAGGAAATCACACAAAAACGATAAGATGTCATGAGGGAAAAAAATAAACTGGTTTGAAAAAGAACCAATTGAATATTTAGAAATGAAAAATTATGGTCATTGAAATTTAAAGCTTAAGCAGAAGATTACACATAGCTAGAGAGAGAATCAATGAACTAAAAGATAGATTTAAGGCACTTGTACAGGATGCAGTAGAGAAAGATACAAGAGATATAAATATGAAAACACCATTAAGAGAATAAATGAGAAGGCCACGCATTTTCAAATAGACATATCAGGAAGAGAGATCAGAGAAAATGTGTAGGCAACAAAGCTTGAAATTACAATTTCTGTGAAATTTCAAGAATTTCGTAAGTATATGAATTTTCGGGTGTATGTATAATCACCCGTTCTCAGCGGGATAAATAAAAATAAAATCATATATGGACAAATGTAATAAACTTCAGAATCCCAAAGACAGGAGGAAAAAGTCTTAAATGTACACAGTGAATATAAAAAAAAAAACCTAGAAAGGAATGACAGTTGAATCTCAGCACACTTCCAAAAGCAATAGCAGAGACCAGGAGACAACAGAATAGTATGTTCAAAATGATGAGGGAGCCCTGACTGGTTTGGCTCAGTGGATAGAGCGTCGGCCTGCGGACTAAAGGGTCCCAGGTTCGATTCCGGTCAAGGGCATGTACCTTGGTTCCAGGCAAATCCCCGGTTGGGGATGTGCAGAAGGCAGCTGGTCGATGTTTCTAACTCTCTATCCCTCTCCCTTCCTCTCTGTAAAAAATCAGTGAAATATATTTTAAAAAAATGATGAGGGAAATGAATGTCAATTACTGTACTATACACTCTAAGAGTAAGGCTGAGATAAAGACATTTTTTAACAAATACTGAGTTAATCACTAAGAGGCCTTTAATGAAAGAACAATTAAAGAATATTCTTACAGAAGAAGGATATTGAACCCAGAAGAATCGTGAACAAATAAAGAAATTTGGAAACGTGTGTGCAAACAAGTTTCTACTTGCCAGAAACAAACAAACAAATAATTAGGATAATGATCATGGCAGTCGGGACTTAAAAATGAGGTGGGAATAAAATTGTAGGCAACAATAATGTTGAAGAGTGAGGGAAATTGCTAAGAGCAAAAAAAGTTAAAGGTACTTGTTTCATGCAGAAAGTAGCCAAAGATATTGACTAGCTTTATATTTTAAGTCAAACATGTTAAGGGTAACTAACAAAAAGAATAGATTGTATGACAACCACATGAGTAGAAAGAAAAGTTTATTCAGTACTATAGAAAAATAAGAAGCAAAGAAAAAAACATGGGAAATACACAACACAAAATAATATAATGGAAAGTAGTCTAAATATTCTAGTAATGCAATTTTAATGTATAGGCTAAAATAAAAAATTAATTGAATACAATGTTTCATTGGATATTAAAAACATTGTCTAACTATGTTCAGGATTTTCTCCTGTTATTAAGAAGAAAATCACAGCCCCACAGCCCCACAGCCCCACAGCCCCGCAGCCCCACCTGGCACCCTGCCTTGGCCTGGCGCCACCTGCTCACCTGCTCCACCATCCCGCTGCGGTCCCGCTCTCATCAGGGCCCATTGGGGCCAGCAGCACTTCCACTGCCGCCCGCTATGTTCCACACTGCTCCCTGGTGGTCAGCGTATGTCATAGCGAGCGGTCGAACTCCTGGTCGAACTCCCTAATTTGCATATTAGGCTTTTATTATATAGGATGGGTGACTTAAAGCTTTATCCCATCTAAATTACCTCTTGAAACAAACTTTACATTAGCTGTCAGGGGTGGAGAAAAACAGCACTGGAGGTCTACAATTGCCATATAATTTTAGCATCTTCATTCAGGTTCTTTAAACCAACCTTCATCAGAAAGAAAAATCCCTTTTTAATTGTAGGATTCTGCCAGCAAAGTAAATGAAATAGTTTCAAGTCTCTTTGATGCCATAGCAAAATAAACTTAGAAATTTTTTTAAAAAAAGAAAAGAAAAGAAAACCCACAAACCTGGAGAAGATATATTCAATGCATACAACTAATGAAAGATTAGTATACATCATGTGTATTTTCAAATTTCTACAAATGTATAAGAAAAGAACAAACAACAGTAGAAAATGTGCAGTGATGAGGAACAAGGAATTCACAGAAAAGGAAACCCGTATGGTCAAATAACATATGAAAAGACCTACTCAGCTAAATGAATAATCAGACACAAATTAAACCCAGTGAGGCAAGTTCAAACCGATCATATAAGCAACAGTTTTGAAGTCTGATAACAGTTTTGAAGTCCGTTCGTGAGGATGTGCAGAAACAAGAAGTCTTACGCATGGCTAGTTGAAGTATACACTTCTCCAACCACTTTAGAGAGCAATTTTGGCAACATCAAGTAAAGTTTGGCAATATCTAGTAAAGTTTGGCAATATCTAGAAAAGTTGCTAAGACCCCAGCTGCTGGGAGCCGGTCCATCCTTGCTGTTTCAAGGGACCTGGCATATATGGCATACGGTTCTTAATATGTTTGCTCACCTTCTTGGCGCTGTGTTTTAACCAAAGTCACCTCTCCGAGAAAGGTTGAATCCCCAGGTAGGGATTTTCCCGTGAAGTTAGGGAGGGAATAAAACCCCTCAACTAAGTGCCAGGCGGGTAATTAATCCCTTTAACTACGAACAATCATGCTTAAACTACATAATCTTTTCTCCCTGGAATGGAGATAAGAAACGCCCTAACCTTTGTAATAGAGATTGATAGGATTGAATCAACTGGTATAAATACAGTTGTAACAAGACAGAAAGACTCAGAACTTAGAACAGAGAACCTACAGACAGAACCTACACAGAACCTACAGACAGAAGAACTTCGCTGGAGAGAACATGGCAAGGGATCCTGGACTGAACCTGACTACAGAGATTGGCAGGAGAACCTGACTGGAACCTGGACACTGAACCTGACTGGAGAGCCTGGACAGAACCTGGCTGGAGAACCTAGCGAGGGAACATGGCTACAGAACCTCGCTGGAAATCCGAAGCAGAACCTCTCTGGAGATCCAGACCAGAACTTGGCTGGAGATCCGGGCTAGAGATCCTGGCTAGGTTGCTGATCAACTGAACGCTGTCTCCGTGTCATTCCTTCTTCGCCGACTCCGTCCACACCTTTGGGAACCCCTGGAAAGGATTCCCCTAGGTAAGCCCCCCCCATTGAGAACCCCCACATTCAGGACGGATAGGACTCCACCAGGGTGCTACAGACCCCCCTATAGAGGATAAGTAGGGTAAGAAGGTGGATAGTACAGAACTTAGATTGAGAAGATGTGCCATACTGAGTCCAAAGAAAGAAGACTCTGTATTGATTCTTAGATTGAGAAGATGTGCCATACTGAGTCCAAAGAAAGAAGACTCTGTATTGATCTTTAGATTAAGAAGATGTGCCATACTGAGTCTAAAGAAAAAAGACTCCGTATTGATCTTTTAACATATATGTTTGTTAGCAGAGGAATTAAGGTTACTCCCAGTCAGACAGAACATTTTATACAAGAAATACGTCCATGCTTTTCTGAGGAAGGAAAGGTGCCAGAAAGGTAAATGTAGAGGCATGGGAGAAGGTAGGCCCAAGGAGCCTTATCCTTAACCCCACTGCAGCCTTTCCACCCCGGGAAAGTGCAGGATTGGCAAGCTCTCCCTGGGATGATAGATCAGGACTCAGGTAATAGCGGAAAGCGCCAATCCTACTCTTAAAATGGATATAAGAGAGCATTTCAGGTTTTTCTTTTTAATGCTTGCTTTTAAAAAATAAAAAAGGGGGAATTTGCTGGGAGCCGGTCCATCCTTGCTGTTTCAAGGGACCTGGCATATATGGCATACGGTTCTTAATATGTTTGCTCACCTTCTTGGCGCTGTGTTTTAACCAAAGTCACCTCTCCGAGAAAGGTTGAATCCCCAGGTAGGGATTTTCCCGTGAAGTTAGGGAGGGAATAAAACCCCTCAACTAAGTGCCAGGCGGGTAATTAATCCCTTTAACTACGAACAATCATGCTTAAACTACATAATCTTTTCTCCCTGGAATGGAGATAAGAAACGCCCTAACCTTTGTAATAGAGATTGATAGGATTGAATCAACTGGTATAAATACAGTTGTAACAAGACAGAAAGACTCAGAACTTAGAACAGAGAACCTACAGACAGAACCTACACAGAACCTACAGACAGAAGAACTTCGCTGGAGAGAACATGGCAAGGGATCCTGGACTGAACCTGACTACAGAGATTGGCAGGAGAACCTGACTGGAACCTGGACACTGAACCTGACTGGAGAGCCTGGACAGAACCTGGCTGGAGAACCTAGCGAGGGAACATGGCTACAGAACCTCGCTGGAAATCCGAAGCAGAACCTCTCTGGAGATCCAGACCAGAACTTGGCTGGAGATCCGGGCTAGAGATCCTGGCTAGGTTGCTGATCAACTGAACGCTGTCTCCGTGTCATTCCTTCTTCGCCGACTCCGTCCACACCTTTGGGGACCCCTGGACCCGCTGGGGCAGGACCCCAGCACCCAGCAACTCCAACCGCACACATGTACGGAAACATATAGTATACAGCAAGGATAGTCACTGTGGCATTGTTTGTATTCATTGTGAAAGAGAAACAACCAAACTGCCAGAAATAGGCCAATGGATGAATGAATTAGTATTTTCAGACACTAATATACCAGAGTTAAAATAGAATATCTAGATCTAGAAACAGATAAATCTCAAAAGAAAAATTTGAGTGAAAAGGTTGGTAATACGTTTAAACATTTTAAACACATATCAAACAATAATCTATGTGGCTTCAACATCTGTGATGAAAAAAAGAAATGTTTTAAACATCCATGGGAATGATGCATACCATCTCCAGGACAGTGATTACCTCTATAGCATGTCAAAAATTCCCAACGAGGTGCGGAAAGGAGAAATTTTAATCAGGTGAACAGTTTGCAAACCATGGAGACACAGCCTCTGGTAGAAGACCAAAAGTACCTTCCACTGAGACAAGGGAGAGGCCATCTTTCATAAAGTTTTTCCCAGTTTCCCAAATTTGGTGCATTTTATACAAATGAGGTTTTCAAAACATACATTTCTGATTGGTCTGAATTGTGCAATTCTGATTGTTTGGTATCATGTGCTCTGATTGGTTGGTAAAAAGGCAAATGAGGATGTAATGGTGCCGTTCTGATTGGATGGGCCAGGTCTCAGTCCATTGATCACAAAAGGAAACCAGGAACTTCCATACAATGGTTGACTCAAGCAGAAGGAGCAGTATAGGAGTTTGAAAGCTTAGTTTATGGCTTTTTCCAAAATGCAAAGTGCATGGGATACTTGTCAGCCATAGCTGCTAGACTCTGGTTATGAATTTGGGCCCTTTTAATCACAATGAATCCCTTTAGACACATGTCTCCTCGGGATTCACAAGAGAAAGAAGGAAGAGAGGAGAGTGGAGAGCCTTAGCTATTAACTGGTATCTTTTATTTCTTTTCAGAGAGAATGAAAGCAAACATGTTAAATAGAAGTGGCTATAATATCGCTTTCTATATTTTTGCCTATTCCAAAATCTTTCATAATTTAACTTTTTTAATATTTGCTTTTAGAGAAGTGGCACTGTGCCTGGCCCCATATCAAGGCAGCAAGATGGCCTTGGTAAGGTCAGGGGGATTAAAATGTTCCCAACAATTCTGAAAGAGAGTGGAGTTCTGTGGAGGTTACAGTTTCATGACCAGAGCTAAAGAATGATAACACCATCAGCCCACCCAGGCAGGACTCTCACACAACTTGACCAACCCAATCCTAATCTTGCTTGTTTCTTCAGGATGAGATCCTGGCAGCTCAGCCATCAGTGCTTTGTGATGGAATGAAGTTCTTCCCAGTTACGACTGATCCCAATGAATGACTCAGGACCGAGAGAGGTGGAAAAGCCCCAGCCAGTCCTTCTCACCTCTGAAATGCCAGTGGACTGAAGGGTTTTGGTTTAATCTAATTGTTAATTACATATTGTGTGAGACCAAAGGCCCACTTAATAAAACCAACCTCAGTGTGGTTTCCCAAATGAGAGAGAGAGAGAGAGAGAGAGAGAGAGAGAGAGAGAGAGAGAGAGAGAAACTCTGTATGTTGTTAGTTTAGTCTATTTGCTTGTTTTGTTAATCCAGGTATTAGAATTTGTAATTTTAAAAAAAAGATCTATGGCATTTAATTAGAACATGGATTAATCAATATCCCTTTTTTAAATAGAGCAAGCTAATGAGTGTTCAGGGATTTAAAAAAAGATTTGGCAGAGAAAAATAACTAAAAATTACTCTGGGAATGCTACATGTCCTACATAAAAACAATTTAAAAACTGGTATAACAGTAAGTAATAAATTATAGGTCTTCTTACTTTGTAAATTTTTATAATGATAATTATTTTATAGTAACAAAAATTTTAAGGAACCAATTTGTTCTACTGATTAAGAGGATTATATCTTTTCTGGTACCCAGGAGACAATCTTACAATTGGCTAAGAAATCAGTTTTAATTTAATACCAAGCCACCTCCCTAAAATATAAAATAATCATATTCTATATTTTCCCCCTGAACACAATTAGAAGTTGAAACAACGCTTTGAAACCACTGTTTAAATGGGGCCTCTCATCAGTATCAATACTGGCAATTGGCAAGGACATATTAATAATTTTGTGAGGTACAAGTTTAGAAAGCACTGTTTGTCTTCTATGGGGTTTATGGAGACAGTTTTCATACAGTTAGACTCCTATATAAACCTCCCAAGACAGTCACTGAGTCAGGCAGCTACGAAATCAACAGCTCAGATCCTTCATCAGAGCAGGGCCACACACAGGGAGAACTATTTATACCAGGACTAAGCACTGTTATAACAGGAAGGAATTGCCACTCCTTCTGTTTAAGGTGCAAGAAGAAGCTTAAACAAGCCATTCCCATACTAAAACCTTATATTTATAGCCAGCGAAAAAGCCCCGTCATTGAAATCCAACTTTGTAATTCTCCATTCAGAATGACACCGTAGGCAAAACATCATGTTTATCTCTGTCATTTGACATTTTTCATAGGAAGTGGATGTGAATTTTATTTGATTTCCAGCCACACCGTCTTATTACTGTGCTATTCACATCGACCAGAGGGATCTGAAAATAAAACTGGCTATTTGCCCAGATACCTTGGTGTACAAAACACAGCAAGCTAGAGTAGAATGGGGATTTAGAACTTGAGAATTATAAATCTGAGAGGAAATTTATGTAGCCAATCCCTCCCACACCACCCTATTATTTTTTAAATTTTATATTCTAAACACCAAGGCTTTGGCTTCCCTGCCTGAACTGGACTGCTGCACTTTCCCATGGCTTTAGCCACAGGACAGGGAAGTACTGACATGACCCAGGGAAGCTCCTGTACTCCAGTGAGTAGTACAGCCCAATTTCCCCTGGAGAGTTAGGACAGACCAGCCCAGACAATACAGTATCCTCTCCCTTCCCTTTAAAAAAAATAATTTTATTTAGTGTAGTTGGTATACAATCTTATATTGGTTATATTAGTTTCAGGGGTACAATATAGTGATTCAACATTTTTATGCCTTACAATGTGATCACTCCCACTAATTCTAGTAATCATTTGTCACCATGTAAACTTAAAATATGCTAATTAGACCAAACAGCAGAACTGTTTGTGCATCAGGCCTCTAGTTGACTATATTCCTCTAGTTGACTATATTCCCCTTCACTTTTTCACTCATCTCCCCTCCCTTTCTGGTAACCATCCCTTTGGTTTCTGTGTCTATGAGTCTGTTTTTGTTTTCTTTTGTTTGTTTGTTTTAGATTCTACATATAAATGAAACCATATGGTATTTTCTTTCTCTGCCTGATTTATTTCACTCAGCTTAATACCCCCTAGACTAAGCATGTCAAACTCATAGCCTGCAGGCTGCATGCCTCATTTATTTGGCCCGTGTTAGCCTTTGAGTTTGACATGCTTGCTCTAGCCCCACCCATGTTCTTGCAAATGGCAAGATTTCATTCTTTTTTTATTGCTGTATAATATTTCAGTGTGTGTGTTTGTAAATATGTGTGTGTGTGTATATTACATTTTCTTTATTTATTCATCTATTACTGGACACTTAGGTTGCTCCCATGTGTTGGCTATTGTAAATAATGCTGCAGTGAACATAGGGCTGCAAATATCTTCAAATTAGTGTTTTCATTTTCTTTGGGTAAATACCCAGAATTGGAATTGCTGGTCAAGTTACTAACTAACTATTTTTAGTTTTTTGAGGAATCTCCAGTTTGTTTTCTCCACATCGTTGCCAACACATGTTATTTGTTGACTTTTTAATAATAGACATTCTGACTAGTGTGAGGTGGTAACTCATTGTGGTTTTGATCTGCATTTTTTCTGATGATTAGTGATGTTGAGCATCTTTTCATATTCCTGTTGGTCATCCCTATATCTTCTTTGGAGAAATGTCTTTTCATGTCCTCTGCCCATTTTTCAATTGGATTGTTTATTTTTTTATTGAGATGTAGGAGTTTCTTATATGTTTTGGATATCAAAAGCTATACTTATTAAAACAGTATTGTACCGGCCCCAAAACAGACACATAGATAAATGGAACAGACTACAGAGCCTAGAAATAAACCTTTGCTTATATGGTCAACTAATCCATGACAAAGGAGGTAAAAATATACACTAGATAAACAGCAGTCTCTTTAACAGTGGTATTAGGAAAACTGGACAGATCCATACAAAAAAAAAAATGAAACTAGACCACTCTCTTACACCATACACAAAAATGAACTCAAAATGGGCTTAAAATTTAAATGTAAGGCCTGAAACCATAAAACTCCTAGAAGAAAACATAGGCAGTAAACTATTTAACATCAGGCTGAGTATCTTTTGGATATGTCCCCTCAAACCAGGGAAACAAAAGCAACAATAAACAAAAGGAACTTCATTCAGCTTCTGTATACTGAAGGAAAGCTTTAACAAAACAAAAGACAACCTACTGAATAGGAGGACATATTCACAAGTGATATATTCAATAAGAGTTTGATATCTTTCCTTCCATTTTGATTCAGAGGCATGAGTCTTGCACAAGATTAGAAAACTATTAGTAAGAAAGGGAGGACTAGAATTCAGGGCTCTTGCTTCTCAATAAATAGTAATAAACATTTACTGATACGATCAACTTGCATTTTCTAAACAAGCTCCATGGAGCATCTCATTTAATCCTCACAGTAATACTTTTAGGGAACATGCTAGTATTACCCCATTTTACGGAAGGAAAAAAAAATCAAACAGATGTAGGAGCTCAAGCTACAAGATCACATGGCTGGCCAGTGACAGAACTGGGATTTGAATGGAGGTACTTAGAGGCCGATCTCCACTCTTATCCAACAGGTCATACTTTCTTCTGTTCCACACCCCCATCTAATGACATTTGCACTACACAGACGAGAGCAACTAAACATGAGATGTCTGGGGCCTTATCCCCCTCATCTCCTGCCCCAGCACCCAGGAGAATGCCTGACACAGAATCAGCACTTGTTGGTAAGGTTTTTATAAATGAGATTGAACTTCTGTAGGTAACGAAATTAGGCAACTCCAGATGCACTATTCCTAAAATCAATATGGAATTACATAACTCAGAGACAGTTTCAAATGAAGGCTGATTGAAAACTTTCTGGCTTGAAGCCATAATATTTTTAAATAAGAGAAAGGTTGGTTTGTGGGTTTGTTTGGGTTTATTGCTTTAGCAATTCCAAGGTGCCTGGACTGTGATAAGCATTTACATATATTATTTTATATTATTGCTCGCAACAACCTTGTATGATAGGTGCTGTTATTAGTCCCAATTGACACATGAGAAAACTAAAGCTTGGAGAGCTGGAGTAAGTTTCCCCGAGATCACACAGCCAGTAAGTGGTAGAGTCAGGGATGTCTCTAAGTGTACACTTTATATTTATAACCATAGTCTGTGTTAATCCAGCCATTTGACCTTCCCCCCCCCAAAAAAAATCTCTTTAGTAGTTTGTTAACGTAAAGATTCATGTTGAAGACTCCAGACCCTCAAGCCAGCTGCACAGAATGAGCCTTGGGGCCCAACAGCTGGGAGGGGGATGGCACAAAGGCCGTGCCACCTCAGAAAGGAGGCCAGGCCAAGCTCCCTAGAGGGCAAGGTTCTGCCCTTTCCTCGGAGATACAGGCATAAGGATCTGAGCAATGCACAGGTAGCAAACATTTATGTTCATTATAACCCAGCCCTCCCCAGCCACACTTTCTCCTTTACTGGACCCAGCTCAGTCTCTCTGCCTCTGCTGGTGGGATACCTACATCTCCCCACCCTCTCCCTGTGGACTAAGCTCAGCTGAACAGCAGAACAGCCCATTATTATCTGGGAAAGTGGGCTCCACGTTCCAAAGGATGAACTTACCAGTGAACCCTCATTCCACGTCCCATTAGAAAGTCCTGGACAGCCTATACTCAGGAAAGAGACCAACCAGTTCATCCCCCAAAAAGCAGGGAGTTAGTACAGAAATACCGTGAACAGAGTTGTGCTCCATAAACCACCTGGAACCCACGGGCAAGAGCAGGCAGTGTGCCCAAGAAGCCTGGACCAACTCTGACTGACTAGTACTGAGAGATGGGTGAAAAGAAAATAACTTCTTAAGGGACCAGAAAGGCCCCAAGAGCACTCTGTCTTAAAAGAAGCTCCCATGTATTAATTTATTCCTCTGGACACTTCCAGGGTCCTCTTTTGTTTTTCCGCTTAGTACCTTAGTGTTTTCAATTTTACCTTTGTTACAAAGGTTGTGATGGGAGTGAGGGAGAGCCTGTAGGCTATATTTCAGTAAGTATAATGTCAATCTGGATATAATTTACCTGAAAATTCAAAGAATTGGCTTCCTTTGATGTGTCTGTGTCTGTCTGTGAAGGGGCAAATTCAATAGCTACTTCCTTTAGGTTTTCTGAGGAATGGCCTGTGTCTAGATTCTGCTATTAAAAGTACACATGCAGAAAACAGGCTTATATGGTAATTCACCATTCACTGTGCCAATGCTGAAAAAGAGGATCCATGCCTCCCTCAAAGAATAACCCTAGTATGTCAAACATCCAGAGCACAGGATGCCTAAGTGATTTATTGAAACATGCATTACAATAAGAGCTATGACAATTAAAGACCACTATTACACAGAGCCCTGCACAATTATCCAGTGTAGTCCTCCCATCAACCCTGCAAAGTAGGCATGATTTACAGAAGACCTGAAATCCAGAGAGGTTAATGACCTCTGTGCAAGGTCACACAGAGGAGAAATTGAAGCGAGGATTGAGGGAATGCAAATATCATGGACTTCCCAACTTTCCGTATTGCCCCCAACAGCTAGGCTGCAGGCCATCCTGAGCCCTGTAGGAAATCAGTGACCCAGACAGGAAATGGGCTGTGATAGCAACTATTCATGAATATCACATCCTAGACATGTTATTAGCTAAATTCTGAAGCCACAAAAACCATAGAATGACATGTCTAAGTGATAATATAATTCAATGCCTTATTTTACAAATGAAGGAAACTGCTGAAGGAAATTGAGACACAGGAAGATGAACTGTCTTTTAATTTAACCATCATTTGTAGTGCACCTACTTTCGGCAGAACTTTTTGCCAGTTGGCACAGGATAGGCACATATTTGGTAGGGGAGATAAAATACTCCAGTTATTAAAATAATAGACAGAAGAGTTATGTGGCACCATCTTCTAGGAACCTCTTCTAAGCAAACATCAATAATGTGGTTAAAGATTTATATGCAAGCAAGTTTACTTATGACAGTCAAAATTTGATAGAAACCTAAATGTCTAACAAAACCAACAATAGATGAATGATTACAACTATGTAATGGAAATTGAACAACCATTCAAATTGTATTTTATAAGAATATTTCAATGATCTGAGTAGTGTCCATAACATAATAAGTAAAAACAGCACAATACAATATTGTATGTACAGCTTGAACATAATTTTGGACCATTTTGCACCAACATGTTAGTAAAAGTGGCTAATTTTAGGCAGTGTGATATAGGTAATTATTATTTTCTTCTTTTCACTTGCTGGGCTTTCCAAATTGTCTACAATGAGGCTTATGAAAGTATAACTTTCCTAATTAGCTAAAGAAACAAAATATTTTTCAAAGCGCTTGGCAGCCCCTTCAAAGATTACTTTCACAGGAGCCATGTGAGAGTAACAGAGTATATGACTGGAAAGGTAGGCAAGAAAACTGCTAAGAGTGCGAACTTCATTTGTTTTGCATCAGGGAACTGTTGATGGTTCCTGAGCAAAAAGGTGATGCCCAGGGTTGGGCTTTCAGAGAAGCATCCACCAGGGGGTCAAGCAGAGGCTGATGGGGCTGTCAGCGTGGTCAGGGCAGCTGCGACCCATGAAGGTTGAAGTGGGTGAATGCTGTGGGAAAGAAGGAAGGGAGCCGTGCTGGAGAGGCTGCCCAAGCCTAGCGCAGGCCTTTGTGAAGTTGGAGTAAAAGCCTTCATTCGGGGGAAGGAAATGTTGACCATCAATTAAAGGAGAGGTTTCAACATAGCCCCTTGGACTTCATTCTGAATAAATGAAAAACAGACATAGAAGAAAAAATGTTGAATTAATAAACCTTGACAAAATCCATTTCTCCTTCCCTTAAAAAGCCAGGAGCTGCCATCTGACTCATGGTTAATTTCATTCTGGCCATGCTGAATTACATTACTGACGTCACAGGAGTGCAGGGCAAGATGTAATAGAATCAATACTCTAATCACTCCTAGCCGTGCCCAGCACAGTCCCTGCACAGAGGGGAGCTGGGAAACTCCTCAGCATTCTTCATTTACCCTCTTCTTGCGCTTGCCTTTTTCTAACTCAGTTCCGAAATGTGCAGTTTTCCCCAGTGACTATCAGAGCCACACTGAGGAGGGGTTAAATACTGGAGAGAAACGAAGTGACTGGAAGCGTGTGCCCGCAAACATTCACAGTGCCATCTGTAGGAAGTGGACTTCGTGGTGATGGATGTTGCTTCCTTTTTATTTAGCCAGATGTGAGGTGACATCTCATTGTGGATTTGATTTGCATTTCCCTGACAGTTGCTGATGTTGGGCACCTTTTCATGTACTTGTTGGCCATTTGTATGTCTTTTTTTGGAAAAATGTATTATTCAGATCCTCTGCCCATTTTCCGAATGGGTTATTTGCTGTTGAGTTGTATACTTCTAATACATTTTGGATATGAACTCCTTATTAGAAAAAAAGAAAATAAAATTAATGTATATTAATTTTAGAAAGAAAACAATAATTTTATAATATCAAATCATGCAAAAATACATTTTAACAATAGATTGGGCATCAAAGCTGTAACAGGAGGATTGGTGTCGGGGTTGACTCCAGTGACAATGTTTGCAAACAAGTCACTTAAAAGGCAGCAGTTGCCACTTCAGACAAATGTATTCTCCTGACTGTTCTCTTTTCAGGTGTCCCCGCACTGTGGCTCCTTTTAGGTCCCCAGGGCTGAGCCTCATCTCTCTATAGCCTCTGCTTATCTTCCATCGGACATTTCCCCTGATAATTTCACCTGGGGCACTTGGGTTTTAACTGCCTCTTTCCTTATGGAACAAAAAGGTTTTGCCCTATTAGAGGATTTTTTAGTATTTGGAAGACTTTCTGCTGATGATGATAATGATGATGGTGATGATGATGATGTTTTAAACTGGGAGCTTCCTTCCCTACCCCTGGAACTGCACGGACAGACCCCTATCTTTCTTCTCAAATAGAGGCATGTGTATTATACAAATAAATGGCAATACATCTTCATGAGCTGCAAGGCTAATCAGTGTCTCCAGAGAACTGGAGAATTTCCTCAGGAAGAACTTACACCAATGCATTCTCTCAACCAAAATTCACTGGCCCCCAACAGTGGCCAGGCAGTGCGCTTGGCAGGGAGGTGGAATCTGGGGGTGCCAAGATAAACAAGGCAGGGCACTTAGGGCCAGTGGCAAAAAAAGAGAATCCAGCTCTTGCATTTTGGGATGATAAGGCCAGGATGGAGGTCTCCTGAAGACACTTTGGGAGCTCAAGGCAGGGCCCCACCAGCTGGAGAAGAGACCCACAAGGCTGTCAGCGATGCTGACGGAGCTGGTTCTGAGGGATGGATGTGATTCCCAAAGGGCCGTCGGTATGCCTGATGGAGGGGCAGCACATAGTGGCAAGGCCAGATCCATAGGCCAGGTGGTGTGCAGGACAAGCTGGAGGGTATGGAGCTGATGGGCCATGTTGGAAAGTTTGAACTTCAGTTCACAGGGCATCAGGAGCCATTGAAAGTGTTCAAGGGAGGAACAGCCTGAGAGAGACACGTGTTTTAGTAATGTGGGAGATGGGCTGGCGGAGGCAGAGAAAGGAATAGGTTGAAGGGTACAGAAGGTAACTTTAGAGAAGAGGCTCTCGATGGGAGCATTGCCTCCTGAGGGGTGTTCTAGATATTTATGAGTTGTTTATATTGGGAAGCACACTGGCATTCAGTCGGCAGGGGCTAATAATGCTAGATTTGCTCCAATGAGCAGCAAACCATAGAGGAAGAGCCAGGAGTGCAGAAATAAACCCTTACATTTATGGGAAATAGATTTTGACAAAGGTGCCAAGATAATTACATGGGGGAAGAGTAGTCTTTTCAACAAGTGGTGCAGAGGCAACTGGATATCCACATGCAAAAGAAGGAAGTTGGGCTCATTTTATATATAAAAATTACCTCAGAATGGATCAAATACTTCAATGTAAGAGTTAAAACTATAAAAATCTTAGAAGAAAACATAAGCATAAATCTTTGTGACCTTGGATTAAGCAACAATTTCTTAGATATGACACCAAAAGCATAAGCAACAAAAGAAAAATGAATAGATTAGACTACATTGAATCCAAACACTTTTGCATTGCTATTATACCATCAAGAAAGTGAAAAGACAGCCCATAGAATGAGAGGAAATATGTGCAAATCTTATATCTGATGAGGGTCTAGTATCAGGATATATATTTTAAAAACCCTTACAACTCAACAATAAAAAAACAACTTAATTTTTAAAGTGGGCAAAGAATTTGAACAGACATTTCTCTAAAGGAAATATACAAGTGACCAGTAAGCTCATGAAAATATGCTTATTAATTATTAGGGAAATGCAAATCAAAACCACAATGAGATGCCACTTTACACTCACTAGGATGGTTATAGTAAAAGAGACAAATTGAGGCTGCTAGTTGCTCCAGCCAGGAGACCTCAGCTCTAACTACATTTTGGGATCACCTGGGGATCCCTTTGACATCACTGATGTCAGGCTCCCACCTCAGGCCAATTAAATATAAATTTCTTGATACTGAAACTGGACATTGTCATTTTTAGAAGCTCCCCAGTTGACTCAAATGGTTCTAAATGATTCTAAAGGACTGAGAACCCCTGGGAGTTTAACTTCAAAGACCATGGAAATCTATGCATTGTCCACCGGAATGTGATACTATTCATGGTCCTACAGCCCTTGCCACCAATACTAGTTCAAGTCCTAGTTTAGGACGACCAACTAGTTCAAATACTAGTTTAGGGAGAAAAAAATTGAACTAGAGCCGTGGTCGGCAAACTGCAGCTGTTTGGTCCCTTGAGTGTGGCTCTTCCTAAGCCTTAGGAGTACCCTAATTAAGTTAATAACAATGTACCTACCTATATAGTTTAAGTTTAAAAAATTTGGCTCTCAAAAGAAATTTCAATCGTTGTACTGTTGATATTTGGCTCTGTTGACTAATGAGTTTGCCGACCACTAGAGTGAATGTTGATCCATATCATCTTCTGGAGCCAGCTGTCCATCAGTGTGAGGGGCCTCCCCTACGGTTGCACGCCAGGGAACAGCATGGTTTGACAGTGGGATTGCTCTGGAAGGTGGCTTGGGAGTAGCAAGAACTTCTGTTTAAAAGTACAATGCTAGAAATCATATTTTGAGAAATTAGGAAATGCCTGCTCCTTACTCCTTTCTCCTTCTCTGTTCATACCACCATGTGAACTAATTCCCTCCAAATGAGTCAGTGGAAATAAGAACACTAATTTACATCAAGGTTCGGGATTTTTAAGTACTATCAGGTTGGCCATACCTCATTTAAGATCCAAGACGTCCAGAGTACGTCACAGGGGGATTAGGAGCATCGAGGAGACCTAATCACAAATGCCCTTTCTCCCCATTTTTTCAGCGTCTTAAAAGTGTCCTCTTCCCAAGCTGCTTGCCAGCAGACTCCTGCTTTCCAGGTCACTGGAAATACTGGCACGCTGCTCTCCACCAGGAAACATTAGATTCGGCCTCCTCTGTCTGGGAGCTGGTGAGTCTTCATCTCCAGATAAGACAGCGATAGTATTTGGTGATCAGATGGGCAGGCTGCTATCTGACAAAGTAACAGCATTTCTTCTCTTCTAATGCCAAAAAGGATTGCCTGGGTGCTTTAAGCCTGGTGCACCAGTTTTTAAATTTGGTTTTCCGTTGTTGTTGCACAGAGGTCTGTTTTCTCTGTTCATGCCCGATGATTAAAGTGAGATTTCCTACTCAGATCAGTTCGAAGTCACTAAAGGAAGATAGAAGAAAGGCGAATCAATTAAAATGTGAATAGTTGTTGAGAGGTTACTGGGCACAAGAAACTGTGTTTGGCTCACCAGGGTTTAATATAAGATTGGTTTATTCAAAACCATGCTTAAGAAAAAGTGACAGTCTCCCAAACCATAAATGATTTTGTATTTTTTCTTTAATAATAATATTAGTTAATGTGAACCTAATTGAAAGAAGTTTGGGGTGGGGGTGGAGGGGAAGCTGTGGAAATGTCAAATTAATAAAATGTGAAGTAGATAAAACTTTAGTGCTTTTAACCAAAGGCTGTTTTGATTATGCTGCATATATTTTGTTCCCAAGGATGGAAGGATTGTGGTAGATTGGAGGGAAGAATAACCGAGAGAGACAACAAAAGAACAGTTTGGGATAAGCCCTTAACAATGTTAAGAATGAGTACACCACCTACTACCAAGTTATGCTGTTCCACTTTGGTCAATTAAGCTCTGCTGGGCCATGCCACATCCCCCACACATGTAGCATGACGTTTTGCCACTAAGTGCTGTTCTACTGTTACTGCATTAATAATAGAGGAAGGGAAAAAGAGACTTCGATAGGGTGAAGGAAGAAAGATATGCTTTCTGATCCTGTTTGGAAAGAGATGAAGAGCCAGAAGGATGGATGGGTTGTAGGGAAGAAGGCTGGGATAGGTGCAGCTCTGACGACCAACGCATGTGGCTTTAGAACCTGACATCCCGGCATGTCCACATTCTAGTTTTAGAGCCTTGGCTACATCCCCCAAATTCTCTGACACCCAGTGTCCTGTCCTGTGAAGGATACCACCACCATTCTAAAGTTATTTTGGTAGTTACTATGCACAGACTTGACAGCTGTGTTGTCTGGTATAATAGCCACTAGCCATGCAAGGCTATCTAAATTCAAATTAATTAAAATTAAATAAAATTTAAAATTCAATTCTTCAGTTGCACTAGCCACATTTCAAGTTCTCGATAGCCACATGTGTCTATGGCTACCGTACTGGACAGCACAAGAACATTTCATCATCATAGATGACTCTGCAGTACCGGGCTGCTCTAGATGGTCCACCGCCCTGGAGCTACACTGCCTGGGTTCAAATCCCAGCTCTGCCACTTAGTAGCTGTGTCACTTCGAACAAATGCTTTGACTACTCTGTGCCCTCTATCCCTCATCTTTAATTTGGAAGTAGTTAAAAGTAATATTTCCCTCACAGGGTTGTTGTAAAAATAACATATATAAATCAGTTAAAATCATGCCTGGTACATAGTAAGCATCCTGTAAGTGATGTAACTTTTCAGTAAAGGTTACCCAAGATAAGATATGGGCAGCATCTGGCACATAGGAGAGCATGAGTCAATATTTCTACCTCAGATGTGCAGACATAGAAGACAGAGGAAAACACTCTTTTTTATGCAGTACTAGAGGCCTGGTGCACAAAATTCGTGCATGGGTAGAGTCCCTAGGCCTGGCTGGCGATCAGGGCCAATCAGGGCCTTCCTTCCTCTCCCTTGCCCTCCCCCTTGCTGCCAGCTGCTGGCTGGAGCCTTCCTTTATTCTGCGCCACTCCCTGGTGGTCAGCACATGTCATAGCAAGTGGTCAAACTCCCAGACAGTCAAACTCCTGAGGGGACAATTTTATTATATAGGATGATTTGCATTTTAGACATATAACCATTTAACATATCAGCTTTTAACCTCATAATAAAAGATCCCCTCTTAGTCTATTTTACCCTTTATCTACTTACAACAGAATGAAACCAAGAGTTCAAACTAATAGGGTACTGTTTCAGTCCTGCGATGTGCCTCAAGGAGAGTTCACTCCTTTTTATTTGGGGATTTCTCACTAACAAAACAGAAGGGGGTCCTGGCCAGACTCAGACCATAAGCAGGAGGATTTATACTGTCAGCACTTGCCTACGGCAGATGGACCCAATTAAGCATCCTCAAGCCCAGACTCTGAACACAGAGGGTTATTTGCTGGGATAGCCTTCAGTAGTCAAAATATAATACGCAATTTGGCCCATCCCCTTTACCATTGCACTTGGTTCTAGAGAGATTGTGTGCACTAAGAATAGAGGTCCATGAACTCATGGATCTCAGTGATACAGAACATAGTAAAGTAAGCTCTCCTTGGGCTGATTCTAAACATTGGGCATCATGGCCATCTCTTCCAGAGGAGGCATAAAAAAATAGGTGAGATCTGGGCTGATGTCTTCTGAGGAAAAGGAGGAGGTCAATGGCAGCAGCCTCAGACAGGCCACTCCCAGCATGGGTCAAAGTATAGAGATGACCAAAGAGTTTAGATGAACCTGAAAGTTTATAAACCATTTGACCCTTTGCCTTAAGGCATATTTATATTCTTGTTCATATTTGTCAAGCTGATTCTCCTTTTTTTCATGTTGAACTAAATAGCATTTAGTCTCTTTTTCCCCTTTAGACCACCTTTTCAGCAAAGACATCCTAGGATCAGCATAGTGGAGACTTATACTGTCTAACACATGGTCACATCTAAATACCATTGTGATTCCACTTAATAGTAGACACCATATTAAGAACTAAAACTGTACCAGCAGTGAGAATCTTACGGAGGATGTGTTATTCCTTTTAAAATTCCATTATACTGAAAAAGAAAAAAAAATCACAGTAGCTTATTCCTAAAAGAATGATACGAGAGTTCCATGTAACTTGTATATGACATAGACACACAAACCATGGTCCTCACTGCTATAAAAGGAAATGAGAGTGAGGAGGACTTGGACAACTGTGTTGAATGCCTCTGACAGGTGAAGTGAGAGAGATGAGGGTTTTAGCACTTTAGTGCATTCATTGAATTTAGCAACAAGGAAACCATTGACCTCAGCAAAAGAAGGCACATGCTCATTATTCTGGGATCTTTTGTTTTGTTTTGAAAAAAAAAAAATTTTCTGATTTTAAAGGAATACATGCTGACCACAAAAAAGATGAATATAGAAATCACTCCTAATTCCACCATACATAGATCCATACTTTTAATATTTTAGCACATGAATGAAATTGGATCATATTTCATGCACAATTCTATATTCTTTATTGTTGTAGTAGCTTTAATTTATTATATCTTGAGTAGTTTTCACGTCCACAAATATTATTTTAGAACAATATTTTAATGTTTGCTTACTATTCTATTCTTTGAATGCCTTATAATTTATTAAACTCTGTTCCTATTTTTGAACACAGGCTGTTTCCAATTTTTACCACTATACATAAAACTGTAGAGGATACCCTTGAGAGAAAACTTTTTTGTGCCTCATTATTTCCACATGATAGGTTTACTTTCCAAAAACATGTATGTCAGTTCACACTCCCTCCACCATCAGTGTATGGAAGGAAGCATCACTTCTTTGACCCCCTCCTCAGAAATGAGTATTTTTATTTTTTTGACCTTTGCTGTATTAATAAGAGAAAATGTCCCCTTTTATTTGGCATTTCTTTGACTACTTGTGATAATGGACATACTGTGACATTCTGTTAACAATTTATATTTGCATTGACAGAGGCACCTTAGTGTGCTCTGTGAGGAATACATTTGAACTTAAGAACTTGCAATCTGGGAAATTTTTAACTCAGCAGCTTGGAAGCAAGCACTTTTCCGTTGAATAGCTTATAGGTTGGAAATTCCTTTAGAAGTCCCCAAGTGAAATCTGGCATTCCTCTGTGACTTAGGGCTATTGGCATTGAAATATGCTCTCCCAGCTTTCAGATTTCCTGATGAAATGGCTTGATAGTCGAAGAAACCTGCCTCTGGAGAGGAATTCTCTGGGCTGTGAATTCAGAGTGTACCCCTGGGGCCTGCAGCTCACAGATCCTGTGTAGGTGCCTTCCTCAAAGTAGACTCTGAAGCTAGAAATGAAGAGGGCAAAGCAGAGCTCCATTTTTCAAAAACGTATTATATTCTTAGGCTGTCAAAGTCTGTGATTTAGGAGATTTTTATTACTCTAATTGGGTAAAAGACTATTTGAGGTCTCCAAGGAGCTACATGGAATATCTACATCAAAAAGTACTACATGGGATGTCTACACCAAAAAATACAACTCTAACCTTAACTAAATTTTAATAATTTCAGATTAAAGATTTTAATACTATAATATTGTGGATTTTTAATGGTCTTCCCTTGAGTTAATGAATATAAAAGGATCAAAAATATATAGAGATGATTTATTTATAGTTAGAGAAAATGTTTAATTTCCCAAAGGGAAATTAAATGCATAACAGCATTCAATGAAAATAAAGAGTTTTCTCATTTGTAAAATCTGAGACTTGAATCAAATGATTTCTAAGGTTCTGTCTTCTTTGATTTTATACACAAAGAGTAATTAACAAAGGAAGTCATTTACATTGCAATATATGTCTCAAGATAACAGGGATTATTACAAACTGTGATTGTAAATGGTATCTTTTATAAAGAAATATTTTATGCCTAGTACACTGTTTTAGTTCTATGGAGAAATTATTTTTTTCTACAAATATTTGTTGATTACCTACAGTGTACCAGTCCCTGCTGTGATCACTGGGGAGTCAGCAAAAACCGACACAGACAAAATCCCTACCTTCAAGGAGTTTACAGTCTAGAGGGAGGATACAGATAATGAAAATATAAATAAATGGCAAATGGTGGTCAATTACTCAAAATATAGAAGATGATAGATGATGATGATGATGATAGATAGATAGATAGATAGATAGATAGATAGATAGATAGATAGATAGATAGATGATAGGACATGAGGGAAGGAGAATGAAAGACAAGGACTACTTTTAGCTCAGCTGGTACAGGAAGGTCTCCCTCCACAGAAGTGACATTTCTTCTGAGAACAGAATCATGAGAAGGAGAGAGTCATGCGAAGACCTGGGACAAGAGATTCCAGGTAGAGGAAACAAGTGCAAAGTTCCTGAAATAAGGAAGAGCTCTCTGTGTTTCAAGAACCAAAAGGAGGTCACCATGCTGAACCAAGAGGAATGGTGCTGGGAGATGAACTTGGAGATGAAGTAGACACCATAACGTGTATTGCCCTGTAGGCTAGAGTAAGGAATCGGGATTTCATTTTCTTTGTGGTATAAAACCATTTGGAGGGTTTGAATGAGATCCTAGCCTGTGAGAGTGAAACAGTCTGTGCAAGGCAATTTAATATATACTGAGTTGGGGGTTCCATAGGAAATCAGAGGAGAGGAGGCCCAAGTAGTTAACATGCATGATACCATGCAGAGCCCTGCAATCTTGGACCTGGGGTCAGTGGGAGAAAAGAGTGGGGGGGGGGGTCAGGCCTTGAGTTCCTCCCTGACTTGGGTGCTAGAGGAGAAACGTGGTACTTCAGTGCTGAATAACCAGATCTCTGGACAAGCTTCTCTCACTTCTCTCGCTGAGTAGACATTCTCTCTGGTACACGTTCTCTTGAAAGTGTTTTCACAACAGTTTCTGCCAAATAAATAAACAGATTATATTCTCAACCCCTGGAGTGTTGACAAACAGGGAAGCAGAATGGGAAATGTTTTTTAAGCAGAAATATTGTCCCAGACTAGGTAAAAATCAATCCTCCTAAGGTGTGTTTTTTTAATTATTTATTTCAAGCAAATAAATTTAAGATGACTTCTTACTGTACTGTTTTGTTCTGCTTGATGTCAGAATCAGGTGAATTTTGGATTTATTCTGGTTGTTAAAGAAAATCAATATTTATATCTTTACAGAATTAGGTGTGGAAATACAGGAACGAACACAACAGAGTCTCTAAGTTTATACCTCAGATGCATAGACTTCTACTTGTCCCAGGAAAAAAAAAAGGCCTCAAAAACAAAATACAATTGCTTTGCCTAGTATATAGCATGGAGTCAATGAGATGAGTTATATAATGGTCACAGCTCTTCACATCCTCCTTTATGAGAAAAGAATATAACCTGGCCCTTTGCCATGTGACTAAAATGCCTTCTATGGGAGGGGTATTCAACCCAGCCCATTAACTATGGGCTTGGTCATTTGACTTACTTTAGCCAATAGAAAGTCTGTGAAAATGCCACTTCCACCAGAAGCAGAAGAGGCGTTGCTCATTCCCACCAGTCCTTGTTCTTGGCCTGAGCCAGGAGAGAACCGCACGTGTCAGGTAGGGCCTGCCCTCCAGAATCCAGAATGAGCAGACATGTGGAGTCTCGCAGTCCAGACTGACAAAAAGACCTGAAGCCACTCTACAGCCTGGAGCAGAGTCACAGCAAGAGATAAATGTCATTGTTGTGACTTAGGAAATTTGAGATTGTTTGTTACTACAAAAGCTGATTAAGGCACTCAATAACTTATTAGAAACAAAGAAACAACAAGCTTTGAAAAGGGAAGATGAATTGGTGTGATCTCTTTTGCATAGCTACTCAGTTGTCATAGATTCAAACTCACCTTTAAAGACATTCCAAGCAAACCAAAGCCAGCTGTATCTGAGATTCCACACGCAATATAAATGGACTAGCAGTTATTACATTGTTAAGTAATATGGTGGGTGATCAAAAAATACCTGAGTGTTCGCTCCGGCAGCACATATATTAAAATTGGAATGATACAGAGAAGATTAGCATGGCCCCTGTGCAAGGATGATACACAAATTCGTGAAGTGTTACATATTTAAAAAAAGAATAATAACACTTGAGATGGGTTTGATCTATCAAACACTTAGCAAAGATATAACTGGGGAGATCAGTAATCTGGAAAATCAGAAACCCTGGCTTTTAAGCCAATTATATATCGGAATGAATTTGTCAGGCACCAACATTGTATGACTTAGGAGAATGCACGTGCACACACACACGCGCGCGCACACACACACACACACACACAGCAAGGCATCTTCCCAACCACTCTGTCATGGTCCAGAAATGCCAAGCATAATAAACTGCGAGCTGCCCATGTACAAATCAGAATGTGATTGGACTAGAATCTGAAACATGTAAAATACTGCTGGTCATTAAAGAACTGAAGATGTTTAGTCTGGGAAAGATAAGACTCCAAGAGATATGTCAGTTGTCTGCAAAAACTTAAAGGCTTTTCCTGTAAGCAGATTAGCCCTCATTTGTACAGATACAAAGAGCAAAACAGGGCACAACAATAGAGAGTTCCCAGGCCACAGATCTCAATTCAATTTACTAGGGTGCTTTGTTAGGGCTGGGCAGACGCTGAGATTCAGACACATCTGACCTGTATCTGACCACCAGTGTAAGGGCAGTGTGACTGACAGGCCAGTACACCCACAGTGAGGGGCACAGGCAAACACAGAGCCTTATCTGGCAAGCTCAGAAGAACTAGAAGAGCAAAGGAAGCAAGGACCTCAGCAGAGCCTCTGCCATCAAAGACTCTGGCTGAGTGAGCCACAGGCATGAAGGTCAGAAGGGGGTCATGCTTTAAGGGATACAGTCATGACTATAGGTGAACCCACCATGTCCCAGCCACCCGATGGTGTGTGTGCATCTTGGGCAGAAAAGCCAAGAGTATAGAAGAATGAGAGGAGGTATAACCCCCAAGGGCCCAAGAAAATCTGCTGAGATGCCTCTTTGGATAAAACACAGGGAGGGAGAAAGCCACTCTCTGCAAACATGGGGAGGGTGAGCATGAGTCCCAGGCAGTGAAAATACCAGGGCGCTCAGAAGAAACTCAGGAGAGTTTCAGCAAAGAAAAGCCCTGGATAAGGACTGGGCAGCAGGCCAGGGGTCCTCTGAGAGCTGCCTTTGGAGGCAGAGGTGGTGGGAGAGGGTGTCAGCAGCAGCGGACCAAGAGACCTGGCCAGGTGCCAGAGCAGAGCAGTTTGAGCTAACGCTCCCATAGCACTCACACACGCTGTGCCAGGCCCTGGGCTGACGGCTTCACACGGATTTCCTCCTTCGCTCCTTACACCATCTGTGAGCTAGGTGCCCTTACTATCCCATCTCATAGATGGCAAAACTGGAACATATAGAGGCTTTGCCCAGGGTCACTTAGCTAGTAAGGGCAGAGCTAGAATTTGAACCCAGAGAACCTGGGTGCTGAATTCTGTCCTTAAGGAACCAGGAGCTCAGCCCAGAGGAGGAAAAGCAGTGAGGCTGGAGGAGAGAAAGGTTAGTGCAGGAGCCCCAGAAGGCTCCTTCTGACCCTGCAGTCACTAGGTGGGCCTCATCAAACCAGGCACCTTGCACTCTAACTGTAGCCAGGCCTCTCCAGAGGACATTGATTAGAAGAATTCTGTAGCCATCCTAACTGTCCATCCAAGGTTCCCTACTGCTCCAGATGTTTCAGCAAAGGCTGGACAATTACTCATGGGAGTGGCATAAAGGGATTTCTGTAATCCCTCAGTGTATTTGCAAAATTAGGCAGGAATGATTCAGGACTGTTTACCGTTTTGTTATCCTCCGTTTCCTTCCTCTCTCCTCTCCTCTCCTCTCCTCTCCTCTCCTCTCCTCTCCTCTCCTCTCCTCTCCTCTCCTCTCCTCTCCTCTCCTCTCCTCCCCTCTCCTCTCCTTTCCTTTCCTCTTCAGCCAACTCCAACCTAATTCGATAATCCTACCTCAGTGAACTTCTAAGCTGTAATTATTTTCATCCTGACCCAAACCTGCTCTTACTGTCATTATCCTTGGAGCCCGCTGAACCCTCAAGCACCCAGCAAACACCACAATGATGACTCTCTTCTCCCAGAGGCCTTGTAAGCCTTCCTTAGGTAAAGCTGTGAAGTATTTTGAGAAACTGGAATTAAAGTGCTGGAGAAAGCACAATGCACATTCATTGCTCATCCTGGAAACACTACAGCAATGAGCTTCCAAAACTGTCTTTGATGAACATAATCTGGGGGTAATGAATATGGATATTGCCAATAGTCACTGAGAAGCATGTTTTCTCTTGTACATTTTGTTCTCTCCGGTTAAATTTCCAACCAAGACAGGAAATGTCCCGAGCCCCTGCTTGCATCAGTAAAGCAAGCGCTCAGAAGAAAAGACAGAGTTGGGGAGGAATCCTCGCCATCTCTACTGTTGCTCTACTTGAGCTTTTTTCACCATGGTTTTTAATTGTCTACTCAATAGAAACCATCGCCTCTCCACCAAGCCTGGTTCATTTCTCAGTGTCCTTCTGAAAGTGTGTGATGAAGGCTGGTCAGGACAAGTATCTCAGAGGATGTCTCTAGGCAGCACAGCCTCTGTCATCACTGTCAGCAGACATCAGCTGCCTAGAAGCTCAGCTGCCTGCCCAGGGAGAGAAACAGGAAGGACCTATCCGATTTGTGGCCCCATGAGGAAAATGGCAATGTATTAGGGTTCTCCAGAGAAACAGAATCAATAGGATGTGTACAGATACAGATGAGGTGATTCGCTAGAGGCATTGGCTCTTATGTTACAGAGGCCAAGAAGTCCCACCATTAGCTGTCTGCAAGCCGGAGAACCAGGAAAGTCGGCGTTGTGATTCAGGCTGAGTCTGAAGGCCTGAGAATCAGGAGGGACCAGTGTTGTAAGTTCCAGCCTGACTCCAAAAGAAACCAGGAGCACCAATGTCCAAGGAGAGGAGACGATAGATGTCTACACTCAAACAGAACCAGGAATTCACCCTTCCTCTGCCTTTTTGTTCTCAATGGATTAAATGATAACCACCCATACTGATGAGGGCAATCTTCTTAGTCTACCAACTCAAACATTAATCTCTTCCAGAGACACCCTCACACACACCCCAAAATAATACTTTACTCACTGGTATTCCTAATCCCAGTCAGGCGGAAACATAAAATCAACCATCACAGGCAATATCTGGTTTTCCAAACCCAGTATTTCAGTCACAACTGGTGGTGGAGGGCAGTAGACCGCAACTCTGCCTTGCTAGAATCACCTGGGGGGCTTCAACAAGTCCCTATATCTAGATCAGTTAAGTTGGGGTTTCAGAGGTTGGGGTGGGCACCAGTGTTTGTGAAAGATCCCTGGGTAATTCCACTGTGCGGCCAGGATGGAGAACCACGGCCTCCCTCAGCAGCAGGTGCACACCTCACTCACCTTTGTACATCGTCCTGGGCCTAACTTCCCATCACGCATGACTCCTCAGTTAACTTCGCACAGCAGCTACAATGAGCAGCTACAATGAGCTTTTAAGAATATAAATCATATTGTCTTGGACAGTTTGCTCAGTAGTTAGAGCGTCGACCTGCGAACCAAAGGGTTTTGGGTTCGATTCCCAACTTCTGTGGGAGGCGACCAACCAACTCTCTTCCCACCCCCTATCCTTTCCTTCCACTCTCTAAATCAATGGAAAAAAATATCCTTGGATGAGGAATGACAAACAAAGAATAAAGAATATACATCACATCATGTCACTTGCCTGAATAAAACCCCCCAATGGCTTTGCACTGAATCTAGAGTAAATTCAAGCCCCTCATCTTGGTTTGTGAGACACTCAACAGTCTGACCCTGCACACCTCAGGCAGGAGAGCCAAGAGTGAGGACAGGAGCTCTGCAAGTGGACACTCCAGAGCCAAGTGCTTGCTCTGCTTTTATGGGCTGGGTGACTTCCGAGAAGTTACTAGACCTCTCGCTGCCTCCACTGCCTCATCTATAAGGCAGATTTGTTGTGAGGATTGAATTAGTCAACACACATAAAGCTCTACATAGCACTTAGATCCTCCCCGTCACCCTGTCCAAGTCTCAGTTCCAGAACAGCCACTCTGGCTCTTCCCTGTGGACCCCCCTGCAAAAAGAGTGACATCTGGTATGACTGGCTCCTTTTCATCACTCAGGAGCCAATGTGATGACCGCAGAGACTCCTTCACCCCTTCATCACCCTGTTTGATTTCCTTTGTAGCCTGTATGCATTTGCTAAGGCCACTGTAAAAAAGTACGACAAGCTTCAACAACAGAATTTGTTGTCTCGCATTCTGGAGGCTGGAAGTCTGAGATCCAGGTGTCGGCAGGGTTGGTTTCTTCCCTGGGCTGTGAGGAGGGATCTGTTCCATGGCTCTCTCCTAACTTCTGGTGGTTTCCCAGAAACCCTTGGTGTTCCTTGGCTTATAGATGTGTCACCCTGACCTTTGCTTTCATCTTCACATCTTGTTCTCTGTGTGTGTGTGTGTGTGTGTGTGTGTGTGTGTGTGTGTGTGGCGTTATGTCCAAATCTCTTTTTATAAGGACACCAGTCAAATTGGATTAGGTGCCCATCTTATTCCAGTATGACCTCATCTTAACTAATTACATCTGCAATGACTCTATTTCCAAATAAGGTCACATTCTGAGGTACTGGGGATTAGAGTCTCAACATATTCATTTGAGGGTATCACAATTCAACCCATACCCTTATTCTTCTCTTGAACCATCTGGTTCTATTTGTCTACCTGAGTATTGTATTGCCTTGTCTCTCCTCACTCAATGTCATTGTTTATATTGTGTGATTTTTCTTCAGAAAAAAAAAAAAGTAGCCATGCTATGCTATGTAATGGGGGGGAAAAAGACCTTCCAGAAAAACAAATAACCGCCTTTGCATTGTGATTTGGCTCTCCATCACCTCCCATTCTAGATGGGAAGCTCCATGACAACCGGTACCACATCTTCACGCCCCTAAACCTAACACCATGCCTGACACATAATAGATGTTCAATATATGCTGGCTGAGTTGAAATTAGAACAGATAATATTGAATTTCCCCACAAGAGTGCAAGCAAAGCATTTGTTCTTGCAGCTTCCCTGATATACATGTGACACATTTTCTCACAAATCTAGAAATGTGAAAAAATAAATAAATAAAGGAATACTGATATTCTAGGGCAGGGGTCCTCAAACTACCGCCCGTGGGCCACATGCGGCCCGCCAAAAACATTTATCCAGCCCGCCGGTGTTTTTGCCGCCGCTGCCTGTTGCTTAGCAGCTGGCTAGTTTTTTTTTAAACTATAGTCCGGCCCTCCAACGGTCTGAGGGACAGTGAACTGGCCCCCTGTTTAAAAAGTTTGAGGACCCCTGCTCTAGGGCGTAGAGTCCAGGGGTGGGCAAACTTTTTGACTCAAGGGCCACAATGGGTTCTTAAACTGGACCGGAGGGCCGAAACGAAAGCATGGATGGAGTGTTTGTGTGAACTAATATAAATTCAAAGTAAACATCATTACATAAAAGGGTATGGTCTTTTTTTTTTTTTAGTTTTATTCATTTCAAACAGCCGGATCCGGCCCGTGGGCCGTAGTTTGCCCACGGCTGTTCTAAGCCATGGTTTGTTTCCCACTGAGTCTCATCTTCTCTTTTCTTGTGTTCTTCCTGCAGACATTCATGCCCAGGAAAAGGCTGCTTTGGGTCCCTCTGGACCTTTCCTAAAAAGAAGATCCCTGTGCACTAAATGAGTTCCAGAAGCAGCCACTGAGGCTTCCATAGCCCTCTTCCATCAGTTGACTTTCACCAGAACCCCTACTACTCAGGATGAGTGGCTTCCTCGCCTCCCTGGACCCCCGGCGGGTACAGTGGGGGGCTTCCTGGTATGCCATGCACTCCAGGATCCTGCGCACCAAACCGGTGGAGTCCATGCTGGAGGGAACAGGGGGCACCACAGCACATGGTACCAAGCTAGCCCAGGTGCTCACCACCGTGGACCTCATCTCACTTGGCGTTGGCAGTTGCGTGGGCACAGGGATGTACGTGGTTTCTGGCCTGGTGGCCAAGGAGATGGCAGGACCTGGTGTCATTGTGTCCTTCATCATTGCAGCTGTTGCATCCATATTATCAGGTAAGGGTCTTCGTGCAGCAGAAGGCCTGTGGAAAGCATGCTTGCAGACCTATTACTGTTCATTCCACAGTTCTAGAGTATTTAGTGGTAAGATGTATGAAGTGACAGAGAAGTGGTCTTCATGCTTCCTTTGTGCCTGGACTGCCAGGAGTTCAGGGATAAGTTTTGGTTCAAATGTAATAACTACCTTTTCCACTGCTTTTTGATACAAATAATTGTTCTGGTGCCAAACCATCTCCCAACTTCTTATTCCCTGTCATGTCCATTGGAAGACATGTCGGTCCTTTTATAGGGGAAGGGAGTGAATACAGCTAGGATATCATTATAAATAAAGGATAGGAAGAGTAGCAAAATAAGTCAGTAAATCTGATATGATTAGGATTTGATGAACCTCAAACTGGTACTATGACTCCCAAGCAGGAGAAAACCAGGCTAGAAATACAAAGCCATTGTGAGACTCACAAAGTACATCTTCCACCACAGACTGATATTCTGCAGAGTCGCTTTTCTAGAGCTTTCTCTCTCCTAGAGGAAGAATCATAAAACTCATTATTTGTTGGGTTTTTTAAATGAGATATCAGGCTTAGCATTTATCATCTGTGAAATGGTTTTCCTATTTCCTTTCCCTCCTCTTCTTTTGAGTTGTGATCCACACAGTACCTTCCCAGAACGCCAGAGACAGGTCAATGGACAACTTGAACAAGAAGGAAAAGGAAAGCATTCTGCTTCTTGATAGTTATAATGCAAAAGCATGAGGTAGATCATGTGGTTCAATCCACGAAGGGGTGGATGTCATGTTCTTTTCAAATGTGTCATGAGAAGTAGGAATGCTAACTTATATTGGGAGGTCTGTGAGCTAATACATACCATCACAAGTTATGCATTAATTTTGCATATCCCGACTACATGGTCTTCATCCACGTGGAATGCACAGACTAGAAACATGCAACCAGAAAGTTCACTGGTTTATATTTGACACCTTTTTTATTTGATGAGGGAAATATTTCCAGACTGATTTTATCTGTCTCCTGTCATGGCTTATTTTCCTGTTGGTTTTATCGCTATCTCCTTTTCTAAAGTCATCCTCTAATGTGTATGAATATCCCAATAATTGAGGTTCTTACAGAACAAAGGATTTTTCCTTATAGATGAAAATAAGTTATTCACCTCGATAAATTTCATGAATATTTGAAATTCTGTTAACCTGATTGCAATCATTTTCAAACTTATTTGGCAAAAAAAAAAATTATTTGGGAGACAGTGCCAGATTTTTACCATTAATTTATAGATTTAAAAGTGTTAGCATATAGAGCAGACTAGCAACAGTAGGAATAAAGGCAGACATATAACCAGAGGGCCCTACAGAGATGATAGGGCAGACAGCTAAGAGTCCTCCCCAGTTAATGCAGGCTGCACATTCTCCTCTAGATTCATCCTATTATGGCCCATGCCCCCAAATCATGATGGTTCTCATGAATGAATCACCCACATCTTTTCATTCATGATGCTCCATTACATTTAGAAGCCAAACAGGCCCAGTCCCATAGTGGGAGCCTACCCCCGTCACAGTGCTCATGGGCGCTATATAACCTAGACATTTCTACTGCTCAGGTGGACCTAAGATTGGACCAGTCATGTTGTACTGTAGTCTGTGCCAAGAGCCCTGATTGTGCACACTTCTTCCAACTTTGCATTCAGTGAGATCATGTGGTTAACTTGATCCTCACCTCCACTGGTGCCACATCAGCCACTACTCTTGTGGATACACTCTGGTATTGTCATCACCTAGAATAGTTTTGCCTCAAGAACCTTAAACTAAAACCCCTGTCTCTGACCATAGCTCATTCCCTTATTGCACTTGCTCCTAAATCTTACCAGTAATTCCCCCAAACTCCTTGACTCCTGCCCATCATTAACCTCTGAAAGACCCAGTAAAATGTAACTGAGAATCTCCGCCTTCCCAAGTCTGCACCTGGGTGAACAAGAGCTCTTGGGAAAGGTTACTCAACACCACAGAGGAGCACACCACAAAGTTAAGGTCTCCATCCGCCTTCTGCTGAGCCCATAAGTTCTTACACTTGTCCTTTGTCAAATCTTCTCATTGATTTTTCTGCACTTTCACCGCTCTCTTCAAGCCCTGCTCAGTTCATATCTCTTCCCTTAGAGTAGACAAACCTTAATACCTCAAATATATCTGCAATGAGCTCCTTAAATATTCTACCACCAAATATGTCCCTAGCAATCACCCACACTTGCCACTTTTCCTCCAGTTTCAGAGGGTAAAATGTCCTCACTTTCAGGACAACTCAATTCTTTGAGCCCTTAACCCCATCCTTTTCTGTTCTCAATAATCCCCTTCTCTAATTGTGTCCTCAACATCTCCTTGTCAACAGCTTCCTAATCAAGTCTCTCTCGTCCTAAAATATAATTCTTTCTAGGCTCACATTCTCCTCTAGCGACTTCCAATGTTTCTCCTCCCCTTCTCATTCAAACTCCTCACTGATGGCTCTTAACCTCTGATTCATCCCTCAACCCACTGCTCTCTGGCATCTTCCCTCACCATCTAATGAAATTAACCTTAATGAGGTCACCAATGGCATCCTCCTTGCCAAGTCTTATAGGTATTTTTCAGCACTTATCTTATTGGAACTCTCTGCCATATTTGACAAAATCATGCCATCTATCTTAAGATATTTTACATTCTCTTGACTGTGTGAGAATATAAAGTTCTTATACTTTATATTCTTATAAAGTCTTCATGACTTCCCTTTCTCTACTTGCTCCTTAAATGTTGGTGTTTCCCACTCTACACTCTCTGCAAGGTGGTTATGTCCTCTCTCATGGTTTCAACTTCCCTCAGTATTTCCGTGCTTATATCCATTCATATCTCAATCATATACATATCCTCCAAGCCTCAAACTCTACCAAACGTTTCTATCTGGATGTTCCAGACATACCTCAATTCAACATGTTCCAAACATATCCTCTTCCTCCAAACCAGATTCATTCTCTCTCTCTCTCTCTCTCTCTCTCTCTCTCTCTCTCTCTCTCTCTCTCTCTCCTTCGCATTCCAGACAAAAACCTTGGTACAACCTTTTCTGCCTCAGCCCTTTGCATTCAATTACAAGTCCCACCAGTTTTGCCTACTACATAGTTCTTAAACCAATCCTCCATCTCTATTTTCTCTGCTCCTGCTCTGAAGTCTCTATTAATCAGAACTCTTTTCATTTAAAGACACAGTAGCCAAACACAACCAATCAGAAATGTATTGGCTCAATGGCTGGATCTAGGGCTTCATCTTTATAAATCACAACCTGAAGGAAAAGACATCCTCACCCAGTGTTCACATATAAAATATCAGTGAAAGATTCTAATTGGCTTTTCTTAGGTCATGTGTTCGCCTTTATATTGCTAGGATAGGATAAACAGAGCTAACACCTTTGCTGATAGATGCCATGCCAAAGTGGGGAAAATCAATGGCCAAGATTTGTGGTCATAAATTTGAAAGTGAGTTAGTCTCTACTGTCTGCACTTATCTCCAGGATAAATAGCTGCTTGATTACAAGAGTGGATGGAGTAAATGAAAAGTTGGAATTAACTAGGTTTAGCTTTTTCCAGGCAGAGAGAAAAAAGCAATTAGGTTAGGAGTGCTTTCTAAGGCTGGAACTAGTGCAGGACCACACAATATAGGTTGGAAATGAGAACATGAGGGTAGTGGTGATTCATAAGAAGTGTTAAGATCGCTGGAGATTGGTGCTCTCAATGAGTTCAGAAAATCATTAAAATAAAAATATTGAGAAAGTGTGCTAGAGGATAGAAATGAACTTGAAGAAATGAACTAGGGATGTTTGAAATTAAGATGTCATACGTGGTACAGTAATCACTAATGTTAATTTGAGACTAGAACTGGCTCAGCCACAGAAGACCTGTGAAAACTTGAGCAAGTTTCATAACTTCTCTGAGCCTGTTCTTTACTTTGAAAATGGTCATAATAATACTTAACTTCAGAGAGTTGTGAAGACTAAATGAGATACCTTTACAGTGTCAGGTCAATGCCTGACAGGTAGCACCAAATAAATGCTCATTACTATTTTGTGCCAAACTCTGTATTAGGAGCTTGCCATATATTATCACATTTAAAACTCATAATATCTCTTCAAGGTAGGTTTTTATCATCTCCAGCTTTACATGTGAAGAAATTGAAATTTAAATAATAGAATCTAGATTCAAATTTGTTGTGCAAATAGTGTCTTTCAACCATGACTACGAATTTAAATCATTTGATAATTTTTTTTTCTGAAACATGGACTGGAGAAGGGGGTGGTCAGCTTTATTTCCAGCTCTTTTTTCATATCATTAAAATTAAACCTTGAGCAGAATACAAATCTAATTGACTCCTAGGTTCATGCACTTTCTATAATAACTCTTCAAGCTCATATCTAAAATGTTTTTGGTAGAGATTAAATGAACAGTATGCATACGCAGCATTGGTCCCCATCCCAGTGCACAATACCACTAATTTTTATCATCTACGCATAAGAAACAGTTGGCAAAAATATAATAAAGTAGAGTTCAATAAAGATGTTTTGGGTACCCATCATATACCAGTCCTGGAGCACTACCAAAAATTAATAAGAAATTGTGTCTACCCTAGAGAACCCATAGCTTATTGATGGAATGAACACCAAACCTGACAAGTAACCATGGCATAATGGTACTAATAATAGTAATAGTAGTAGCAATAACTACCATTTGTTGAGCACTTACTGTGTACCAAAAGAGTTCTAGGTACTTAGCACATTATTTTACTTAATTCTCACAAAACCCCCATGTGATAAGTGGTGTTATTATCCTCCATTAAAGATGAAAAAATGGAGGCTTCTGAAAGGTTTGGTAACTTGTTTAAGACTACTGCTTAGGAGGTGGCAAAGCAAGGAGCAGTGAAAGTAGCCTGAGCCCACTCCTTAATCACTTTGCTATTCTGCTACTGTATTAGCAGATTCAGATTAGGTTTAATTGCATACAGTGGAGAACTAAAAATGAGAGATAATTTCCCTTATCTTTTATGTAAAAGAAATCTGAAGGGAAGCTGCTATTGGGGACCACAGTCCCAGGGGCTCAGGCTGTTTGATCCTTCTGCTCTACCATCCAGATGCTCGGCTTCTATTCTCCGGGTGACCTCAGAACCCAAAACAGACTGGAGCTCCAGTCAGTATGCCTGAGTTCCAGGAAAGAGAGCAGAAACTTGGGCAGGTCACTTCTCACATTTCTGTCCCCTTTATAAGAATCTTTCTGATAAGTTTTGTTCTGTATCTACTACTTACCTTGGCTAAAACCTGGACACTTCGCCATAGAAAGTGAGGCTAAGAAATGTAGTCTTCTCAGTAGGTATATTGCCAACCCCAGTATTTCAGAGGTTCTGTTGATGGGGAAAGAAAGGAGAAGTGGCTGTCATGCCAGATTTATAATGGATGCATAACCCCAAGCCTTCCAGCTTGCTGAGGTCAATTTGTCCTGAAATATTTAAGTAAAATTGGTTCTGATACCTAATAATGCACAATTAGAAAATCTAGAGCCCTTTAATAAAACTATGGAGTTGTGAGTCTTACTTTTCTCCTAGTTTTATAAACCCCAAATCTCTGTTTCCATGGAGTGTCTGTCTCTACTCTGCATTTCACTTCCTGATAGCCCTTTCCA